>NC_053492.1:53620294-53883013 GCF_905171775.1 Rana temporaria
AGAATCCAGGCACATTGTCTTCCGTGCCAAGGTGGAGAATCTTGAGAAAGGTGAGAAGTGTAACTCTTTCTTTTTCAGGAAACTCCATTCAGGACACACTCCCTTGTCTGAACTGCGTGACGAGACCGGAACTCTCCAGAAGGGGAAGGAGGCTGTAATGCAAGTAGTTGAAGACTACTACACCAACCTCTACTCCCCGAAAGAAACGGACTCGGAGGCAGCCGACAGGTTCCTGTCAGGTATCACTAACCAAATTGATCCTGCAGGTTCATCGACCGTCAACGCCCCCCTGGTGTTGGAGGAGCTGCACTCTGCCGCTAAATCCTTTAGGCTTGGCAGGACCCCGGGCTGCGATGGTCTCCCAGTTGAGCTCTATGTAGCCCTGTGGGACCTCGTGGGCCCGGACCTGCTCGAGCTGTACGAGGAGATGGTGGTGGAGGGTAGAATGCCTCCTTCACTGAGAGAGGGGATGATCACGATTTTGTATAAGCGCAAAGGGGAGAGATCGGACCTGAAACATTGGCGTCCGATCTCTCTTTTGAACGTGGACTACAAAATCCTCGCCAAGGTTTTGGCCAACAGGCTGAAATCTGTCATCGGACAGATCATCCACCCGGATCAAACTTGTGGCATTCCTGGCAGAAGGATTGCAGACAGCCTCGCGCTTGTCAGGGACACGGTCCAGTACATCCAGGACCGCCGTGTGCATGCGGCCCTGGTCAGTCTTGACCAGGAGAAGGCCTTTGACCGTGTCTCCCATGAGTTCATGTGCAGAACCCTGCGCAGGCTTGGTCTTGGGGAACTGTTTTGTTCGTATGTGAATGTAATGTATAAAGACATTTGTAGTTTGGTGCTGGTAAATGGTTGGAAAACTGACCCCTTCGAGGTTCTCTCGGGGGTCAGACAAGGCTGCCCTCTCTCACCTCTGCTTTTTGTTTGCTGTATAGAGCTATTCGCCCAAAGCATCAGACGGAACCCAGAGATCAGAGGGATTACCGCACCAGGACCGGAAAGACGGGAGGTCAAGTGCTCGCTCTACATGGATGACGTGACAGTGTTCTGTGCCGACCGGCGCTCCATCGACACACTCGTCCAGACGTGTGAGGACTTCGGCCAAGCTTCAGGGGCAAAGGTCAACTGCGGGAAGTCGGAAGTCATGCTCTTCGGAAAGTGGTTCCTGCCTTCTTTTGCACCCATACCGTTCAGCCTTAAAGCGGACTTCATCAAAATTCTGGGAGTCTGGTTTGGAGCGGAGGGCGCAGCCCTGAAGTCCTGGGAGGAAAGACTGGCTAAGATGAGACAGAAGTTTGGACTTTGGAGCAACAGGGTACTTACCATCGAAGGGAAAACACTGGTACTCCGCAGCGAGATTCTCCCTGTGTTGCAGTACCTCGCCCAGGCCTGGCCCCCCCAGGACAACACCTGCAAGGCCATCACCAGGGCGGTGTTTCACTTCATCTGGGGCTCCAAAATGGACAGAGTAAAGCGGACTGTTATGTTCAAGGAACCTCTCAAGGGCGGTAAGGGCGTGCCTGACATCGCCACATTACTGAGGGTGTTCTTTGCCTGTAACTGCATCCGCAGGACTTTGGTTGACAGAACTGTGGACTCTGGCGGTAACTCCATGTCCCGTTTTTTCCTCCTGCCTCTTTGGAGGTCTCTTGGATGGGACAAATGGGACAGTTCCGTCCCCTACAACTGGGACCCTCCATGGTATTACTTGGATACTTTCAAGTTCATCAAGGAGCTGGGGCTGCATGGAGTTAAGCCCGACTTGTGGAAGCCAAAAACTATCTACAAGTTGATCAGAGCATCGGACATCTTGGAGTCGATTCCAGGCCTCCCTTCAGCCACTTGCAAAGTGGTTTGGAGGAATGTTTCTTCAAAGAGACTCATCAACAGGCACAAAGATCAGGCATGGATGGCAATCCAAGGGGGATTGCTACTCAGGACATTCTTGCATGCCAGACACCTGGGCAGATACACGCACTGCCCCTTTTGCATCATCCAGGAGGAAACATCTTATCATGTTTTCTGGGAGTGCCCCTTTGCACAGGGCCTGTTGACGGCCTTGGAACCTGAACTTAAAGACTTTGTACCACAGACTGCTATTACACACTTTGGTGTGTTAAACGGACTCTTCTGTGGAACTCATTCACAGGAGGACATTGACAGTGCCTGGCGGGTGCTGTGTTGCTTTAAAGACGCTTTATGGTACGCAAGGAACCGCCGCGTACACCACCGGCAGAGGATGTCCATCGAGGACTGTCGCAGACTGACCCTCAGTCTGCTGAGAGACTATACCTTGATAGACTTTAAGGAGGAAGAGGACGTCTAAAGATTTCCCCTTCCCCCTGACATTGACATTTCTTGACACGTTTTTTTTGAACTACTGTTTTCAGGGTAATGCGGCGTCATGCACGATGTGATGTTTCGGGGTTTCACAACTCTGCGCAACACATCAGGCATCATACCGCAGAATGGGTTGAATGAATGTAATTTAAATTGTATGCTTGCAACTGTATTGATATGTAGTGTATTTATGCACTGCGTCGCAGTACAGAGAATGTACCCTGTTGAAAGTATTTGATTTTTGTATATTTGCTTTGCAAAATAAACTTAAATATTACCCTGTCACACAGCAGCCATCACCTGAGCATTGCCCCTAGTGTGTGGCACCCGGAGGCAGACCGCCGCCCCCCTCAGGTACCCCACTGCCTGCAGCAAAAATAGCACTGAATACCTCTCACAGCACGCTGCTTCCCGCCGACCCCTCCTCTCCTCTCGTCCGTCCTAGGTGATGTCATCTACAAGCACCTGGGGTGGACGGGAGGGACGGAGGAGCTAGCAAGGAGCAGCGCGCTGTGAGAGGTATTATCACAGCCGCCGCGTCCTGCTGAATGATTCCCTGCACGTTGTATGTGTTACCGAATACGGATGCAGATGCTCTCACGGGCCCCCTAGTGGCACGGGCCCTCGGTCCGTGCCCGAATGACCGAATGGTCAGTCCGCCCCTGGTCACTGTGAACCCTAACCCTGTGAGGGTGGCTCACCTTTACGACCAAGCGCGCCCGCCCCCTGAGGTTTGAGACAGAAGGCAGAAGCACGAGGCGGTACCGGTGCCAGCAAAGAAGCGGTGCCTGCAGGGAGTAGCAGCAGATGACAGTAGCTTCAGTGGGGCTGCAGTCGGAAACAGGAAACAACCGAAGACAAGTCAGAGATGCAGGTATGGATCTGGGTCAGGAGGCAGGCAAAGGAAGTTCCAAGACACGGGCCAAGATTCAAGGGACGGAGACAGCAGCAGATCCGGGTCACAAGCCAAAGTCCAAGGGCAGGAGAAAACACAAGTCCGGGTCACAAGCCAATAGGTCAGGTCAGGAGAGTTCAGGTAGAATGGTGAGACAAGCCGAGTTCAAAGTTCCAGGGGAGAGCTGAGTCGGGAAGCAATTCCAAAGGTAAGGTTTCCAGGAAACAGGATACAGGTCACAAGCTGACGATAAACCAGCAACCTGTCTTCAGACAGGGGCTGGTTTAAATTGGAGCGGTCAAGCCTGTGATTGGTCCCGAGCGGACCCGCGCCCGTGCACGCGCCTGGCTGCCGCGGCGTGCGCGCGCATGCGCACACGCCTGAAGTGTCCAGGGAAGCGTTGGGAGGTCAATCTGCCGCGCAGGCGCACTGTATGGGGGTCCACGGAGCTGGGACCCTGACAGTGCCCCCCCGAGGGGCGGACTCCAGACGCCTAGACTGGTCATCAACTCCGGATGTTCAAGGTGGAAGGCACGAATCAGCCGAGGGGCATGCAGATTTCTTGAAGGCTCCCAGGAGTTATCTTCCGGAGGGTAAACCCTCCATTTGATCAAATATTGAAGCTGCCTCCCCCTTTTCTACAGCTCAGGATGGACTCAACCTCAAACTCCTCTTCTCCTTCCACCTCCACTGGTGGTGGTGGAAGGTCCGTCCGTCCTTGGAAAGGATCGGGGATGATGGGTTTTAGGAGAGAAGCATGGAAGACCGGGTGGATCCTATAGGAATTGGGTAGTGCAAGTTCAAAGGTCACTGCATTGATCCTTCGTTTGACCCTAAAGGGACCAATGAATCTCGGACCCAACTTCCGAGAAGGGACTGGCAGTTTTAGGTTAGCAGCAGAGAGCCAAACCTCCTCCCCAATTTCGAAAGAAGGACAATGTTTCCTTCCCTTGTCGTAGAACCTTTTATTGTCCTCCTGGGCCTGTTGCATCATTCTTTGAAGTTTCAAAAAGTTGGACTGAATGGCCGTAATATGTTCTTAAACAGCTGGGACGGGTATTTCCGGGAGGGAATCTGGGAGGAAGGCCGGGTGAAAACCGAAATTGGCCCAAAAAGGCGTTTGATTGGTGGTAGCATGGACAGAGTTATTGTATGCGAACTCAGCATAGGGCAGAAGAGATGACCAATCATCCTGAGAGGAGGAACAAAAACATCTAAGATACTGCTCGAGAGTCTGGTTCGTCCTTTCTGTTTGGCCGTTACTTTGTGGATGGTAGGCCGAGGACAGGCAAGTCTTAACTTCCAAGGACTTGCAGAGCTCCCTCCAAAATTTGGAGGTGAATTGAACCCCTCTATCTGAAACGATGGTCTTGGGGACCCCGTGAAGTCTGATGATCTCTTTGAAAAAGATTTTGGATGTTTCGACTGCGGATGGGGTTCCTACCATCGGTAAGAAATGAGCCATCTTCGATAGGCGATCCACAACAACTAATATTGTAGTGAAGCCTTCCGATGGGGGTAAATCCACGATAAAATCTAACGAGATGTCGACCCATGGGCGTTCTGGGATCGGTAGCGGCTTAAGTAGTCCCCAGGTCTTGGTCTTAGGGCCTTTATTACGTTGACATGTAGTACATGATGAAACGTAAATTTTACAGTCCTGCCTCCATTTTGGCCACCAAAAGTGCCGGGAAATCAATTCAGAAGTCTTCCGTGCCCCGAAATGGCCTGCTAGCTTTCGGTCATGGAAGGTGCTCAGGACCAATTGTCTGGTCTCAATTGGAACATATATCTTATCCTGAAGCCAGAACAAACCGTCACGTTCTTCCAGTGACGATAGCTCTGGGCTGGAAAATTGTCTGGACGCTGCTTTGATGGAGTCTAACAGGTCAGGTTGAGAAATCAAAATAAAATTGTGGGGAGGCAGAATGGTGCTTGGTTCAGCTGTGCAAGGGGTTTCGGGGGAACATCCTGGAAAGTGCATCCGCTTTTCCATTTTTTGAACCGGGCCTATAAGTAATATGAAAATTAAATCGTGAAAAAAAAAGAGCCCACCGAGCTTGCCTAGGTCTTAAACGTTTTGCAGAACGCAAATACTCGAGGTTTTTGTGGTCGGTAAAGATTATTATGGGGTGGATCGCTCCCTCCAGCAAATACCTCCACTCCTCGAGAGCAAACTTAATGGCGAGGAGTTCCCGGTCCCCCACGTCATAGTTCTTTTCGGAAACTTTTTCAGCTTTTAGGTACAATTTATGTTTTCTGAGGATGGTGAGTACTTTTCTGACGTGGTGCCTATGAAGCTCAAGGGAAGTTGAAAAAATAAGGATGTCGTCCAGGTATACGACCAGAAAATCGTCTAAATGTTCACGGAAAATGTTGTTAACCAAGTGTTGGAAAGTGGCCGGGGCGTTACAGAGTCCGAATGGCATAACGAGATATTCGAGATATAAGTGCCCGAAACGTGACCTGAAGGCAGTTTTCCATTCATCCCCGGCCCTCATTCTTACGAGGTTATAGGCGCCCCTTAAGTCCAATTTAGAAAACACCTGGGCAGATCGGAACCTCTGGAAGAGCTCAGGTATGAGAGGCAAGGGGTACCTGTTCTTGATGGTGACTTTGTTGAGTTCTCTGTAGTCGATGCAGGGCCTCAGAGAGCCATCCTTCTTCTGAACGAAAAAGATTCCTGCCCCTGCTGGAGAGGAAGAAGGACGGATGAAGTTTTTCTGTAGATTTTCGTCAATATACGCCTTGAGGGCTACAAGTTCAGTTTCGGACAGCGGGAAGATACGGCCGAAAGGCATCTCAGAGCCGGGCAGGAGATCGATCGGGCAATCATATGGCCGATGGGGAGGAAGACAGTCAGCCTGCTGTTTATCGAAGACATCTTTAAAATCCTGATAAACAGAGGAGACGTGAGACGGGAGTTCAGGTGAGGATGTCAGGGTTGAACAGGTCGCAATGGTGGTTATGAAGCAATGTTGGATACAGTGGGAAGATGAGAACTTAACCTCTTTCCTTGACCAATCTATGCAAGGTTGATGTGTCTGCAACCAGGGAAGTCCCAGAATGATGGGAAACAGTGGAGAGGGGATGAGGTCTAGTTGTAAAAGTTCACGATGGCCCGAATCAGTGGTGGCCTGGAGAGGCACGGTTTCCTGTGTGACTAGTCCTGATTTGGGAAGAGAGCCATCGGGCAAGTGAATCCGTAGATTTTGGTCTTTATTGCGGAGGGGGATGTGTAGTTCTTGGGCCAGGGTGGAGTCCAGAAAGCAACTGCATGCACCCGAATCAACGATTGCCGGCAGGCGGATAGTCTTTTCCGGCAACTGTAATGAAAGAAAAAGGACAAGATGAGCCATAGGAATGTTTGAAACATGGAAATTGCAAGCAGGTTGAATCAGAGGCTTACTCGGCCTTATAGGACAGGTGCGTAAGAAGTGGCCAGAGGCTCCGCAGTATAGGCATAGGTTGTTCTGGCGTCTGTGTAGTCTCTCCTCGCTAGTAAGGGGTGAGCGAACCAGCCTGAGTTGCATAGGTTCTGGATCGGGAAGGACAACACGTTGAGGGACCACAGGAGGAGGCGGAGCTGAAACGAGCCTAGGAGGAACCCAGGCGGGACGTGAAGTCTTCAAAATGAACAGTAAAACATAAAACTATTAAAACTTCAAGAGTCCCAATGTCCAATGTAAACTGTAGCAGCGCTACTTCCAGACCTGCGTCTGGACTACTTCTATAAACCAAATGAATATAGGAAATCAGATGATAGTGCGGATAAGATACATAAAATAGTCCTTCAATCAGTGCTCCTTTCACCAGAGGGGGTGTTCACCACGTGGGGGGATATTAACTCCCCTTTTGGGGATGCACTCACCACAATAATGGAAATAAAGAGCCTGGTATACAATCCTTGTATCTCCTGGACGATGCACTCTCCACCAGTCAGTATGTATTTGTGTTCATTAAAACCGCAACCACATATAATAGAAAACTCATATAGTGTGATATTGCTTAAAACGATTTATTGAGCCCCAAAAAAACATCCCCTAATAATATGTGCGTACCACAATTTAAAAGTGACAAGCAGAATCAAAGATAATGTCAGTACTGTGCCTGTATGCCTTCTCCTGGTCAGATAGTAAAGTACTGCTGTTAGGCTCCTTTCCTGTTCCTGGTCCCAGGGGCTGTACAGAGTGTTGGGTCACTGGATAAGCGTCACGCCCTGACGTTTCGTCATAGGTTGACTTCTTCAGAGGGCGTGACTATGCTCATCCATGGCCCAATATAAATCCCCGTCCGTGGAACGCATAGCCCTGTACTTATTGGCCCTTCCCGGTCACGTGAGCGCTCCATTGTGCGCATGCGCGCCAGCGGCCTGAATAGAGACTATTCACTGCTGTTATGGACGGGAGTGTAAGCTGCACTTCTTACCTCGCAGGCTATAACCAGTCTGCGAGGCTGCTACCCTACTTCTGGCAGTGCTTACTGCGCTCCAGACATAGTACATCCGCGTTCCGGATGCAGAGATGTCCTGGAACGCAGAAGCCGCAACTTCATTGGGTATTGCGAGTCACGTGTGCGCGCGCGTCACCGCGCACGCCCCCCGCGATTGTAAAATCCCGAATATGGGAGGGGATATCTGCACCAGTCCTTCCTACAGTGTGCAGTATAGACAATTGCTGCCAATTTACACGGGAAGGACATATATGCCCGCACTATAAATACCGATGTGCGACTGCAGCACATACAATGTAACCGTGCGGGAAATGCATAAATAAACTGTAAATAATGTTACAGACAGTATACAAAAAATTGGTACATTCTATATATGATAGGGTGATTAGGACAATCAATGTATATACAATTACAACCTGAAAGGTAAATTGCTAATGATGCATCACCACGGAATAATCTCAGAGAAAAACTGAAATATTCTGCATATATAGTACCGATAAAAAAACTTATAAATATGGATAAATGCACACATTTAAAATCTCGACATTATACCGTACAATTAACCACTAATGTCAGACAGACGAGATCAAGCCTGGATAGCATATTATGCTTATTGGTAAAATGAATATTAAAATTACCTAAAACCAGAATTTGCATATTCAAAATCGCATGAACGCAGATTTTAAAATCGCAAAGTTAAAAGACTATATATATATATATATATATATATATATAGCCGTGTGCTCCATATACATAAATAATGTAAAAACAAATCTAAAGGAATATAGCAAATAAAAACATACAGCAGGTAAAAGCATAAACCTGAAAGATAAGTAAAACTTAAGTATCGCTAATAAAACAATTAATATCCAGTTCAATATTCAGGCCTTTGGGAACTAAAACGTCAGTAGAGAAGATCCATCGAGTTTCGCGTTTGGAGAGTTCGCGTACCCTATGGAACCCTCTCCAGTTATATTCTAGGTGCTCCACACCCCAGAATTGGAGACCGGAAGGATCCTGGTTATGTTTTAGTTTAAAGTGCCATGACACGTTATGGTCTTTAAAGCCTAGTCGGATATTATTAATATGTTCTAAAATGCGTACTTTTAATTTTCTTTTTGTGCGACCTATATAAAGTAGGTCACATGGGCACTTCAAGGCATATACCACATGATCTGTATTACAGGTGATGAACTGCTCAATTTGGAATTCTTGGTTGTTGGATGGAGATGTGAATCTGTCTATTCCCCTTGCTGGTTTTGATACAGCCTGGCAGGCTTTACATTTTCTGCATGCGAAAAAGCCTTTTTTGTCCCAAAACGACTTTGGCCTAGTGGGGGGGTCCAAAACTTTTTTTATTATACGATCTCCGTAATTGGGCGCTTTCCGGTAGATAAACTGAGGAGCAGGGGGGAGAACAGGGCCCAACTTCTTATCCATCAATAAAACGTGCCAATGCTTGCTTTTTTGCTTGCATCGGAGCTGGGACCCTGACAGCGGTGATGTAAAACACTACGACATGCTGAGAAAAATGAAGTTCAATGCTTCCGAGCATGCGTCGACTTGATTCTGAGCATGCGTGGATTTTTGACCGATGGACTTCCACACAGACGATCGTTTTTTTCTATCGGGGGTTGCGCGCGCGCCCCTAGTGGCCTGCGAGAGAGCCGACATAGAGCTACTGGCTCTCGCGCAGGAGAGCCAACCTGCCGCCGTAGAATGACGGTGGCAGGTCGGCAAGTAGTTAAAGTGGTGTTCCGGCCAAAATTACATTTTTTAAATAAAAATACATCTATAATACACAAGCTTAATGTATTCTAGTAAAGTTAGTCTGCAAACTAAGGTCCGTTTTGTTAGGTTATTACAGCATTTTGAAATCTTATAAACTAGCGTTAGACTGTGGCCATCTTAAGTGTGGGCATCTGAAGCCAGATCGTATTACTTCCTGGATTTCATGCTTGCAGATCTCACACATGTTCAGTGCTGCACAAGCTGAGTAATAGGTTCAGGTCAGGTTTCCATAGCAATGGCAGTGTCAGAGGAAGTTGTCCTTATCTATACAAACCTCTCCTCCTCCCTGCAGGAACCAGGAAATATACTGCATGTACAAGGCATATCATTCAAGAAATATATATCTTGTTCTGTGTGTGTATATACATACACACACACACACTCAGCGGTTACTTTTTTCTGTACAGCTTTTACAGAAAAATTTAAATAATCTCAGCAACAAAATTCATTTATGCATCTAGATGGATTGAAGACGACTTTATGAAGTTAAAACTGCGCATAATAATGTTGAAAAATGTGCTCTAGTGTTATATGGGATGATGGGAGTATTTAAAAAAATGCTTATTTACAACTATTTGCACAACTTTCTCTATGTTATATAGGTAATCGTGTGAAAAATGTAGTAAATATTCCCCCATCACATTGCATCGCCCTCCGCCAAATTGCATTGCATCGCCCCAGCACATCGCATCACCCACCAAATCGCATCGCCCCAGCACATCACATTGCCCCCGCCAAATCGCATCGCCCCACCGCCAAATTGCATTGCAGCGCCCTCCAACCAAATCGCATCATCCTCAGCATATCGCTTTGCCCCGCCAAATTGCATCACCCCCCTACCAAATCGCATCGCCCCAACACATCGTATTGCCCCTGCCAAATTGCATCGCATGGCCCCCCATAAAATCACATCACCCCATCAAGTCGCATTGCCACCCGCCAAATCGCATCGCCCCCACCAAATTGCATCACCCCATCGCATCACCCCCACCAAATCACATCGCCCCGATCGCATCACCCCCCGGCAAATCGCATTGCCCCAGCAAATCGCATCCCCCTGCCAAATCAAATTGCCCCTATTGCATCACCCCTGCCAAATTGCATCACATGGCCCCCCCACCAAATCACATTGCCCCAGCAAGTTGCATTGCCACCCGCCAAATCGTATCGCCCCCATCGCATTGCCCCCGCCAAATTGCATTGCCCCAGCACATCACATTGCCCCCCACCAAATCGCATCACCCCCATCGCATTGCCCCCCGCCAAATTGCATCGCCCCCCACCAAATCGCATTGCCCCAGCAAATTGCACCCCCCCGCCAAATCGCATTGCCCCTGCCAAATTGCATCGCATCGCCCCAGCACATCGCATCGCCCCCACCAAATCACATCGCCCCAGCAAATCGCATTGCCACCTGCCAAATCGCATCGCCCCAGCACATCGCATCGCCCCCCACCAAATCACATCACCCAAGCAAATTGCATTGCCACCTGCCAAATCGCATCGCCCCATCGCATTGCCCCGCCAAATTGCAGGGTGCCAGCACATCGCATCGCCCCAGCACATCGCATTGCCCCCACCAAATCGCATCTCCCCCAGTTTCGTCGGGTTGACATCATCTGAGCTCAGATGATGTCAACCCCGACGAAACTAGTCAGGGAGAAGCCAAGTAACTGGTAGCTGTCAGACAGGACTTGGAACATGAGCAGTCATCCCCGTGCTACAGGAAGCAGTGTGCGGTAGGAGACGCTGTGTATCCACTGAGCTGACGATTCATGTTTTTATCAATGCTGTTTTGATCAGAGCTGTTTGTGAGTGCAAATTTTATTGGATTTGGAATGTTTGTTTAATAAATCTTTAAATGGGTTCACGCTATGTCAGTTCCCTTTATTTCCCTATGTGAACTCTGAGGGATCAGTGTGATCATTAGAAAGAGATTGAAGACACCTGCTGGAGATCATCTTTACAACTATATGCCTACAGTTTTTATCTCTGGGGTAAGAGTTTAGACAAAGGGGGGCTTCTATCTGCACAACCCCCTCTATTTTTCTCTGAGCACGTGTGTGGTGGTGACATACAGGACCGCAGCAAGATTTCCTTCTACCTCTCTCGCTTTGGGATTAAGTGGACTGTTTACACATATCAATCCTTTTTATTTTTTGTGATCTCATTACATGGACTTTGTATTATCAGAAATCATGTATATTTATTTATGCTAAAGCGCTACTTGGTCTTTCCTGGTCGTCCTACGGCGGTGCATTGCCATGAAATGTGATTTGCCATGAAATGTGATGGTCCGCCTCCATCACATCCCATTGGCTCACTCATGTCACGTGACATAGAAAAACGTCATCGGTCTCAGCTAGGCTATCATATGGAGAGGATCTCCTCTCCCTGTGATAGGTGAAGCTGCACGGAGATGGTATATAGTGTTAGGAAGGAGAAGCCAGTGTGATATGCACAGCTCTGTGAGGAGCAGCCTGTGTGCAGTGAGTGCATTGCTGGTGTAAGAATGTATAGAAACAATGATGTCACACACATCTATAGGCTGCTCTCAGGCTGTGTGGCAAGCAGCACACACACACACACACCATGGGCAGCCTGTATAATGGAGCAGCCTCCCATCTGCCTGCCCCCCTCTCCTCTCTCTTAGCCCTTTGAAGAGCTGCACGGGGACTGACCTGCCTGGGTGTGCGAGTAAGCTACATTTACTACTACAGCTCCGTGCAGCTTCAGCTTCAGCACTCACTGCACACAGGCTGCTCCTCACAGAGCTGTGCATATCACAGTGGCTTCTCCTTCCTAACAGTATGATAGCCTAGCTGAGACTGATGACGTGTGTATATGTCACATGACATGAGTGAGCCAATGGGATGTGATGGAGGCGGACCATCACATTTCATGGCAAAACACATTTCATGGCAGTGCAGCGGCACACAATGGGTTAAGCTTTCTCCTAACCCCTAAAGGAAGAAAGAGTTAAACTAGCAGTGAGACAAGTTAGATTAATTGATTAACCATAGTGGGACCACCTGTCCCCGCCCTATAAACTGCCCCCAAGAACACAGACACACGTATTTTTTTCTTTCTTCGTACCTGGAAGGAGATGAAGAAGTCGTGAGGCAAGTGCTCACCCCCGGTGCTTCCGGGTTCTTGAGCTAAGGGGGGGCTGTATACCGGGTGCTATCTCCGGTCCCTCAGCCTGTACCCCATCATCCTCTGGTTCGGCAGCGGAGGTGTTCCCCGAGAGGCCGCCATACTTTCCCCGTCTGAAACGGCTACGTGGATACCGGAGGTTTGTTTGCGCTCCACAGGCCGGAAACGTCACAGTGGACCGCGCGTATTGATGACGCGCTTCCGGGAGTTCCGGAGATCGCGTCCAGGGACTGGAAGGACGGTAAGGTAAGCGCCGGTGGCGACCGTTTTTTCTTTTACACCCTCTATGGGCATACAGTGTCGGATGGGCATTACCTTCCTGTAAACGGGGGTCTCAAGTCTGGGGTTTTTTTTCCCCATACCGCGGCCGCGTCACTTCCGGTCTAGTGTCCCACACTATTTCTGGCCGGCAGGGAGCTGCTATGGCTGCACTCAGCCTAGGCAGCAGATCCCTTGGCCGGTCAGAGGTAGGAGCATGTTGGATGGTTTGTCTTGGGGGTTTTCTTGTGGAGACATCCAGCATGGGGGTTTTTTGCAGTCGAATTTCTAAAAGAGGGACTTCTCTCTGTCTTGTCTTTCCCAGATGGCGTCCTCTGGTAAAGCCAAGAGAAAGTCCAAACACACCTTCTGCAACAAATGTGAGCAGCCCATGCCGGAGTCTTACACAAGTGACACTTGTGTATCATGTTTAAACCCGTCTGACAATACCAATTCATTCCTATCGTGGTTTAAAGGGGAAATGTCCAATACATTTAAGGAAATTAAGGACTCTCTGGTGCCCAAGAAAAGGAAGAGAAGTTCCAGGGGTATTTCCCCCACTGCAACTATCTCCTCCGGGGAATGTAGTGCTTCCTCTTCAGATCCGGAAATACTATTTGAGGACCTAGATGACGATTTGTATTTATTACCCAAGGACAAAGTTCCCAAGCTACTGTCGGCAGTGAAGGACACTATAGAGTCACCCAAAGACGTATCGGCTAGGCCAAAGAAAGACCAATTGTATTACTTTCCTCAAGTCCCAGATATGAGATTTCCGTTTCACCCCATTCTTGCTGACTGGTTCAAAAAGGACTGGCCCAACCCTGACAAGAAAACCGATGCGGGAGCCCGCTTTAAAACTTCTTATAGGTTGGATTCTAAGGTGTCGTCCGAATGGGAAAATCCACCCAAGCTGGATCTGGCGGCTGCCCGGATGGTAAAAAAATCGCTGTTTCCCTCCGACGAATCCTCCAAATTATCCGACCCCTTAGAACGCAAGGCGGATAGCTTAGCTAAAAAGAGTTATCTAGCTGCAGCCTCCACCTCAAAAATTGCAGCTTCCTCAATCCCAGTAGCTAGAGCTCTAAGGGTCTGGCTGAGTCAATTATCCTTAGATATAGAAGAAGGGGTGTCTAGAGAATCTTTGCTAAAAGATGTTCACATGATGAAGTCCGCCGCTGAATTTTTATGTGATGCCCCGGTAGATGTTCTAAAATTTTCATCCAGATCCCTCGCTTTATCTAATGCGACTAGAAGGGCGCTTTGGATAAAGCAATGGACGGGTGACTTATCTTCTAAGTTCAGTTTCGTTAATATGCCTTTTCACCCTTCATCCATGTTTGGCCCTCATTTGAAAGACATCCTCAAATCTTACAACGAGGAGAAGGACGCGTCTTTTCCCGTAGACAGGAGGAGGCCTAATAGACCTTTTTATGGAAGACCCAGATACTCCCCAAAGAAGAATTATTCCTTTCGGGGCAGAAGACCGTTCTATAAGAAAAAACAGGATTCAACCGCGGCCAAAAAGCAGCCCTTCAACAAGCCCAAAGAAGCCTGACGCCATCAACGCCGCTCCTCCCGTGGGAGGCAGGCTGAGGTTTTTTTCTCAAGTCTGGCAAAAGACATTATCGGACTCCTGGGTAACAGACATCATCTCCAGAGGGTACTCCCTAGAACTGAGTTCTTTTCCTCCACAGAGGTTCATGCTCAACAAACCCTCCAACCCAGTGGTTCTAGAATTAGTGGAGGATTTTATAAAAAAGCATGCTTTAGAAGAAGTTCCAGATCGGGAGAAATTCCAAGGTCTCTACTCCCCAATATTTCCAGTTCCCAAGGCCTCCGGGGGGTGGAGGTTAGTAATAGACCTCTCTTTCCTAAACCAGTTTTTCGTGAAACGCAAGTTCAGAATGGAGTCGATTCGATCTGCCATTGCGAACATAGAAGAGGGAGACTTCCTAGCGTCAGTCGACCTTCAGGACGCATACTTGCACATCCCTATCCTAAAATCTCACAGGAAGTATCTACGGTTAGCTCTGATTTGCAACCATCAGATTCTCCATTATCAGTTTACTTGCCTACCATTTGGCATCACCTCAGCACCTCGAGTCTTTACAAAAGTCGTGGTGGTCCTGACAGCAGCCCTTCGCCTACAGGGGATATATGTGACACCCTATCTGGACGATTGGCTAGTCAGGGCTCCCTCGGAAGTTGTGTTAAGACAGCATCTTCTCGAGACCCTCCGAATGCTGAGCTCTCACGGGTTCATCGTGAACGTAAAGAAATCCTCTCTGATCCCTACTCCAGTCATTTCCTACCTGGGGTTCACGATAGACACCCTTCAGATGAAGCTGTTCCTTTCTCCTCAGAGGGCTTCCAATGTCCAACAGGCGGTGCAGGATCTCCTGCAATCCAATCACTGCTCAGTGAGGAAGGCAATGAAAGTCCTAGGTATGATGACTTCATCCCTGGAGGCTGTTCCATGGGCCAAGGCCCACTTCAGAATGCTTCAGAACTGCATCCTGTCCCAATGGGGCAGGAGCCGAGACTCTTTGGACAGGACTATCATAATTTCTCCTATAGTGAGGAAGGATCTCGTTTGGTGGATACACCCTCAACGCTTCCGCAGGGGCAGATCCCTCAGGACTCCGATTCAGACAGTCCTCACCTCGGATGCTTCAGGCTCAGCCTGGGGTGCCCATGTAGGGGACCACTGGGTACAAGAGGCCTGGTCTCGGAGAGAGCTTCAGATGTCTTCGAACTTAAAAGAGCTTACTGCGATCAGGAAGGCGCTCATTCATTTCAAGTCCGAAGTTCTCCACAAGTCAGTTCAAGTACAGTCAGACAATTTGGCGTCAGTCTTTTACCTGAACAAACAGGGAGGAACACGGAGCCCCTCCATGCAGAGGGAGTGTGCCCGCATCATGCTCTGGGCGGAGGAGAACCTGTTTTCCCTGACGGCCACTCACATCAGGGGTGTAGACAATGTGAGAGCGGATTGGCTCAGCAGAAACTCGATCCTGCCAGGGGAGTGGGAACTAAACCCTCAGGTTTTCAGGAAGATCACCTCCAAGTGGGGTTTGCCCGAGGTGGATGCGATGGCGAACTCCCAGAACAAAAAGCTCCCCCAGTTCTGCTCCCTTTCCAGTATGGGGGACCCGCTAGCAATAGATGCTCTCTCGATAAGCTGGAGGAAACTTTTTGTCTATATCTTTCCTCCGACTCCGCTGATCCCGAAGGTGCTGCAGAAAATTCGGGACGAGAAGGTGAGAGCAGTAGTAATTCTACCATTCTGGCCCAGGAGGGCATGGTTTCCGCTAGCCTTGAATATGGCAAGGAACCAGGTCTGGAAACTACCCATCCAGAAGGACCTTCTTCTCCAATCAGGAATGCTACATCCGGACCTCGAGAAACTCCAGCTTGCGGCATGGAATTTGAACTCAGATCCTTGACAGCTCAAGGCCTGTCGCAGGAGGTTATAACTACCCTCATGGCCTCAAGGAAGCCTGCTACCTTGAAAGTCTACAGCAGGGTATGGTCCCTCTACTCCGCCTGGTGCGCCAGGACTTCATCCTCTCCTGAGCAGGTAGCATCTCTCTTACAATTTTTACAAGAGGGCTTCCAAAAGGGCCTAAAGCCAAACACCCTAAGGGTCCAGCTGACTGCTATTAACTCCTGCCTGAACGGAATATTTTCAAAAACTCCTCTCGTCAGCAGGTTCTTCAAGGCAATTAATAAAATAAGACCAGTCTTCCAAAAACCGTTGCCAGCTTGGAGCTTGCCCTTAGTACTAAAAAGGTTAACGTCACCTCCCTTCGAGCCTCTGGAGAGTTCGTCCTTAAGGTTCCTCACATTCAAGTGCACCTTTCTGGTAGCAATTACGTCCGCCAGCAGAATAAGTGAACTGCAGGCACTGTCATCCAAGGAACCCTACCTCAGATTACTTTCGGACGCAGTAGTCCTAAGAACTATGCCGGGTTTCCTTCCCAAGGTTTCCACCTCCTCAAATATCAATCAGGAAATTGTGTTGCCTGTATTTAAAGATAGATCTGAAGATAATCTGCACCTTTTGGACGTAAAGAGAATCATCTCTGCTTACTTGCAGAGAACCTCGGTGTTCAGACAGTCTGAGGCCCTGTTTCTACAGTTCCAAGGGCCAAACAAGGGGAAAAAAGCAAGTAAATCTTCACTGGCGAGGTGGATAAGAGACACTATCAAACACTGTTACCTTTTGGAAGGCAAAGATTCCCCTCTTCTCCTAAAAGCTCACTCTACAAGATCTACAGCTGCGTCCTGGGCAGAGAGGTATCATATTCCAATGGACCAGATCTGTAAGGCGGCGACGTGGGCTTCACCGAACACCTTCATAAAGCACTACAGAATAGATGTAGTATCGTCCGAGGGATCGGCCTTTGGCTCGAGAGTGCTTCAGGCGGCCTTAAACCATTGATTCCCCCCCCCTTTTTTCTTTTTTGCACTGCTTTGCAAATCCCATTGTGTGCCGCCGTAGGACGACCAGGAATAGGAAAATTTATTCTTACCTGAAATTTTCTTTTCCTGTAGTCCGTAGGCGGCACAGCTTTCCCTCCCATTAAATTTACTCTATTGCTGCATAAAATACGTGTGTCTGTGTTCTTGGGGGCAGTTTATAGGGCGGGGACAGGTGGTCCCACTATGGTTAATCAATTAATCTAACTTGTCTCACTGCTAGTTTAACTCTTTCTTCCTTTAGGGGTTAGGAGAAAGCTTAACCCATTGTGTGCCGCCTACGGACTACAGGAAAAGAAAATTTCAGGTAAGAATAAATTTTCCTAATATTAACATTTAATATTTATTATTTGTATTTTACTGACCTTTCTATTATTTTTGCATACCAGGTTTATTTATAATCCTGTGATTAAAGTAGCAGCAATATCCAGCTATAGTTGCATAAATATTCAATCTGGTGCAGGATTTCATGAGCGCTTGTTTAGTTGTATTTGAGATTTAGCGCCATTCTCCGATCCAATTTTTCTTTTAGATCAAAAAACAATACCACCAATCTGGCCACTAACTAGATGGAAAAGATCGATCCATATTTAATTAGAACATTAAAATTCTATATATAAAAAAAAATGATATATAAAAAAGTAATACAAAGGGCATGCATACAAAATATGAAAATAAGGAAAAAGGGAGAACCCTGTCTCCCTTTTTCCTTGTTTTCATATTTTGTATGCATGCACTTTGTATTACTTTTTTATATATAATTTTTTTTTTATAGAATTTTAATGTTCTAATTAAATATGGATCGATCTTTTCCATCTAGTCAGTGGCCAGATTGGTGGTATTGTTTTTTGATCGTCTTAATTTTTTCTTATCAGCAGCTTTTGATCATTGCCTGTCTGTTGCCATCGCGTCTTAGCAGCTCCGGTATGAGATGTGAGCTAATATGGGCGGCGTGCATCGGATGGCCTGATTGATTATGGCGGTTCCCATGACACCGCCTCCGCTATATATTTCTTTGACAGCGGGACATCTGCGTTATCTCTTTACCTTACGCTGAGGAAGTCCCGCCCATGGGACGTAACGCGTACGAGGGGGAGGAGTTACGTGTGACGTCACCCGCAATCGCCGCTTGATGCTGTACACGCTTGTCAGTGTTTTCCGCTTGTGAGCCTGCACTTGGCTGAGAGTGCTGACACATGTGAGTGTACTTTTATTTGTTTTAAGCCAGATACCAACTATGAGGGAACGGTTTTACAGGATAAACAAAATGAAACAGATGGAGTAATTAATTCATGTCTCACAGGACAGGCTAACCATGTTTATGGTCCTGTTGGTCTAATTGAAAAAAAAAAACATAACTTACCAGTCTTACAAGTAAATGATTGCATATCATTCCTGGTGGTAGAACCAGCTTCACCATCCTTCTATTAGAGCACAAGGGTCGATTCATGATTGTGCTGTGGAAGGTCCTGGATTGCGGCAAGGGTGGGTGGACTTCTGCTAAGAGCTAACCCCTCCCCCTCATTGCTCCCAAGCCTAAACTTGCCCACCAACACCTTTTTCTTTTTTTACTTCGCTCCCTTCCCTATTTTCCTTTTTTCTTTCTAGCTTCACCCTTCCCCCTTTTTCTGCCTTCAGTTGTTTATCTGTTAGGACCATGCTTATCAGCAACCTCTGCTGCTCTTCCAAGAATACCCAACTCAGAATTTACACAAATATTTGACATCTTTTTGTGCCTGAAGATTGGCTACAGAACAGGCACCACTTCATATGGTTTCCCTTTTTCTTTTGTGTGTTTTTTTGGCTTCTGTTCTGGAATGATATCCTGATGTACTAATGTAGGTACTACTGTGGCTTTATGACATCCGGTCTATCTCTATGTAAAGCTCAATTTCTTCATGCTGGTGTTCCAGTTTGTAGTTCTTTGTAAACTTTTATCAATAAAAAATCTATTAAAATGTGATTCACATGGCAGTTGCCAAATCACTCATAAGTTCAAATCGTAATTCCAAACTCCACCAAAGTTAATAGGAACTGAACTCTTTGAAAATTATGTGATTTGAAACAGCTATTTGCACTTAGTTAGGTAACACTTGATAGATTTAGGACTATTGCTGTATATTTCTGATTACTGAGTTTCGATACTATTAGGTATTTTTATTACAGCTGCTGGGATAAAAAGGGATCACTTACTTATTGGCACAGATATAACTGGTGTTTTCTTTGAACTTAGTTGTTTATGGATGCAAGAGAATTTTACAGTATAACTGTAAAACAGTATAGCAGATGTAACTGGTGATTTCTTCTAGTTTAGTTGCGTATCGATGAAAGAGGATTTTAAAGTGTAGAACATGATTCTTCATGGTTACATAGTTACATAGCTAATTAGGTTAAAAAAGACACAAGTCCATCATGTTCAACCAATAGAAACAATACAACAAACAGAAAACCTAAATATGCACATACCTATACCCACAGTTGAATCAGAGGAATGCAACTTCCCCACTATGACGCATGGTCCAGTTTGCTCCAGGGGGCAATCAGATATTTCCCGGAACAATAGTCTCTGCTAAGTAATGGGTGTAGTCCTAAAATAATGAATGTAGCATTAGCTAATTACAAGTGTACACTGCAAATGTGTTTTAAATTACAGTAATTGATCGATCTGCAGTGAATATTTGGTAAATGTCACCTTATTTGCTTTAAAAAAATATGTCCCTAAAAATAGTTAAGCCAAAAATGGCCAACTATGCAAGGCAGTTGTATTCAATTTAAAAAAATGTTAAAAAAAAAAAAGTAACTTTTTTACAGCAAACGTATTAGCTAAGTATTTATAGTCTGGGAATATTGTGATCCAAATTTGGTATATTTCTTTATAGGGTCACAAAGAATTATTTTGACTCAATGAGACAACACTATTGCCGCATACACATGATCGGACATTCCGACAACAAAACCGTGGATTTTTGTCCGACAGATGTTAGCTCAAACTTGTCTTGCATACACACGGTCGCACAAATGTTTTTGGAAATTCCGATCGCCAAGAATGTGGTCATGTACAACATGTACAATGGCACTATAAAAGGGAAGTTCAATACCAAGTGTGCCACCCTTTGGGCTCCTTCTGCTAATCATGTGAGTAGAAGTTTGGTGAGAGATGATTCGCGCTTTTCAGCCTCATGCTTTTCAGTCCTTTACTACTCTGTTAGAATATTAAAAAGTTGCCGAATGTGCTGTCGCCATTACGAACGCAGAGCATGCGTGGAATTAAATTTTGTGCGTTGGAATTGTCTACACACGCTCGGAATTTACAAGAACGGATTTTGTTGTCGGAAAATTTGAGATATAGCTCTCAAATTTTTGTTGGCAGAACTTCCGACAGCAAATGTCTGATGGAGCCTACACACGGTCGGAATTTTCAACAACAAGCTGCCATCGAACATTTGTTGTCAGAAATTCCGAGCATGTGTACGCGGCATACCTCTAGAGACCCAAGGAGATTTGTTTTACCTTTCTCTTAAAAAAAATTTAGTTTATAAACAAATGAACTTGATGGACATGTGCTAACCTAAATCACTAAGGGAACAAGTTTAGTATTTATGCTTTGCAATTATGAAATAATTTTATATCCTGGACACTCCCTTATGGAAAAATTCCAGAACTTTCCTATAATATATGAGCAGACAGGCAACATGGCTTCATTCTTCAGAGCACAAAGAGTAGGATCTAATCTAAGAGCACTCTACAAACATGTTTTGCTATATATTTCCCATAATCACCCTTACTTCTCTCTTTGGATTTGCATTTTCCTGCCGTTCCAACGAACACGCTGTGGTTCGAAAACCCGGGGACATTATGCTTGGAGGGATCTTTCCCATTCATGATAGAGTTTATAATTTATTAGAACGTCCTTATGTAGATGAGTTCTCTTGTACAGGGTAAGTGCTGAAGAAATTGAAAATGAAATGCAAAGAATTCAGTTTCAATTTTGTTTTTAACATAGAAAACTGTTTACTTGCCCTTTTTTTTTACTTGCCGTTAACATTAGTAAAACATAATTATTTACTCTAACATTATACAGAAATTGGTTTTAATCCATGCTTACCAACAACTGTAGGAATTGTTAATTGCATATAGGTTTGGATGAGAGTTGCCTGCAAATTTACAATGTTAAATTTGAAACACAATTGATGGACTCAGATGACTAAATAGCAGTCAAAATGTTTATCTTATACTCTGCAGTTGAAGTTCCTAAAATACTCTGGGGAGAAAGGGAACTAAGCATACTGCAAGGGCTATTTCTGCTTTAAATTTGCATATATTGTTTCCTAAGCACCCTTATGCTGGCCTTTGATGGGCCATCTTTTTTTTTATTTAGTCAGCAGGCTGAATGAAATATTTTGTTACAGATTCCTCCATCCTCATGAACAAGGTGGATGGAGCATCTCCCCCTGCCTGAACATTGTATTCTGATAACTGCTCCTGCTGTTGCCAGAATACACTGATCAGTGGTTACAGCCAATTGGCTGAAGCTCCTGATCAATAAAGGATTTCCAACTTGTTTGTTTGATAGAAGTCAATCTAAAAATTTTCTTTTGTCAAATAGGAGTGGCCACACACAGACTGAAGTTCAGACGTACCCTGCTGAACTGGCCAAATTTCAATCCATCTATGTCTAGCTTTAGCTTAGCTGCCGGTGACATCAGGTCTTACCTCTTTATCTTAGTTTCTCAGGTAGCATTTTTAACCTTATTTCTTGCTGTTGTAGGGCTCTTTGTATGGCAGTTGGATGTATATCTTTTTATTTTCACAATGCTGATGCTTACACTGTCATTTGTTAATGGAGAGCATCGGCCAAAGGCACAGAATCAAATGGAAAGGCTCTGTGATGTGCGATAGCTATAATGACTGATCACAGAGATCTCTAACGTACACAATGTACAGTAGTACTGTTTATATTGATAACCCTACTCCTTCCACTCACTACGGAACATAGGGGAGAAAGAGAGTTTAAGGCTGCAGAAGACAAACAAAAGATTGAAGAGTGAGGGTTGAGAATTTTTTAAATGCCACTGACCATCATGTGGCATTGTATACAGAGGGAGAGGTTAACAATGAAAGATGGGGGGTGGGGGGTGGTTTTACAGTGCCACTGGGCACCAATAAATGTGTTCAGAGTTTATCAATGACATTTCGCTAAGGTACACAATGCTATTTCCTCCTATATCATGCATGTCCAAAGTCCCGCGAGAAAATTGTGGCCAATGTTCTGTTTTAATACAACCCCACTGGTAATTTGGTATATACTGTATATCTTTTGTGGCCCCCAATGAATCGCTGAGTGCCACTCAGGACTAAGGATAAGCTTGGGCATGTTCAGAACTCCACATGCCCGAGCCCGCCAGGAAGCTGACAGCGCTAATCACAGGCACTGAGACATTTCCCGGTCCACAGCTGCAGAGATCAGGAAATGTCTCAGTGCTTGTGATTGGCGCTGTGCACTGTAAGCTTCCCGGCGGGCTCGGACATGTGGAGTTGTAAACATGCCTGAGTTCATCCTTAGTCCTGAGCAGCACTCTGGGATTCACTGGGGGCCACAAAAGATATATATATATATCCAAACAACACATCCAAGTTCATCCTTAGGCTCTTCACCACACACAGCAGTGTGCAGGCAAGTCTTTTTTCAATTAAGATGAATACATTGTAAAATCTCAGTTAATGTCAGTTGGTCTAAATCAGTTTTAATAAATAACGGCGCTACAATGCCACAGTGTGGCTAGCAGAAGTTTTAGTGAAGCGCCCTAGACGCCTGCGCGGCAATAGAGCATACCGGACGGAAGACTTCTGAAGTCTAAAATATGAGGTCCCCCTCCATCAACAGGAGACCCCTAAGCACATCTGGGACACCTGTTTGAGCTTTGCAGACTCTTGCTAGTCTCAGTTGGGTGAGCGGACCATAGGTCCACACTTCATTCCTAAACTTTATGCGTAAATATGCCAGTCCTGATTTTCAGTTTGCTTCCTCTTGCTTTTTGATTCTGTGGATGTCGGTTGAGCTAGCTCTACTTGAAATAGCCTATATTGGTAACTGGATACCTGGACTATATCACAGCACTGACATGTTTCCCTCTATACAGGATAACTAACCAGTTTCACAATAAAGCTATCAGTTTATAGCATAAAGCTTTTCTCTGGGACCATTTTCAAGTGCTTTGACAACTTCATTATATACCCATATATTCCCTAGCAGGGGGTCTTTACCAGGGGTGGACTGGGACAAAAATTTGGCCCTGGACTTCATCCAGACCGGCCCACTTAATTTTTGCAAACACACACACAAAAAAAGTAAACTATACGCAATTATCGGCGGTAAAAATAGCGGCGTTTTACCGCCGACGCTATGGGCGGCTCAGTGTGAAAGGGGTCTAATACATCAGTTACTATGACCAGCGGCAGTGCATTTACCCCCCCCCCCCCGCCTTGCTGCATATTAAAAAACTCACAGACACATACACTGACCCCCCTCCTGACACAAACCCTGTCCCCCCCCCCTCCTGACACATACACTGACCCCCCCCTCCTTACACATACCGCCTCACCAGCGCCCATCAAATGCAGCGTCACCAGCGCCCATCAAATACAGCCTCATTAGCGCCCATCAAATGCAGCGTCACCAGCGCCCATCAAATACATCCTCACCAGCGCCCATCAAATGCAGCGTCACCAGCGCCCATCAAATGCAGCCTCACCAGCGCCCATCAAATACATCCTCACCAGCACCCATCAAATGCAGCGTCACCAGTGCCCATCAAATACATCCTCACCAGCGCCCATCAAATGCAGCGTCACCAGCACCCATCAATTGCAGGCTCACCAGCGCCCATCAAATGCAGCGTCACCAGCGCCCATCAAATGCAGCGTCACCAGCGCCCATCAAATGCAGGCTCACCAGCGCCCATCAAATGCAGGCTCACCAGCGCCCATCAAATGCAGGCTCACCAGCGCCCATCAAAAACAGTGTCACCAGCGCCCATCAAATGCAGTGTGGGGTGGGGGATATTTTAATACAGATAGACATTTTAAAATTTCATGTCAATGATCATGAGGAGGGTTCAGGGATCAGGATACTCCAAAATGACACGATTAACATAGCGATTAACAGGAGGACAATCTTCAACCTAAATCCTCATAAATGCAGTTACACAAGAAGTTGTCATCACATATACAATATACAACAGTTTTTATTCACCACATCAGTGTCACCAGGTGACGGTCTTGGGCTCAGCAAACTTCTGACAATATGACAGGTGACCCTGTAATTGCTGCCTGTCCCTCGCTCGCATTATCAACTCTGCTGTACTGTGTGTAAGTGTACCTGCTGTTTGCTTCCTCTGTGTTCGTGCCTCTTCCAGGCTCCACCTGTCCCCAAACCCGGGAGCCGCTGCCAGGTGCCAGTACCATGCTATATCCCATGATGCACCATCCATGTCCGCTCCAGACATGGGGGGGGGAGGGGGCGCTGTGCTGCTGGACACTGTAGAGAGAAGTGAGGGAGTCATGTGGACACAGAGGGGGAGGGGGGGGCTGCCTTGTTCTGAACGGACAGTGTAAAGGGGGATTGCTGGACACATGTGAGTCACAGAGTCAGATTCAGAACAAGGCAGCCGCGCCCCCCCCCCCCTGCTCTCTGTCACAGTGTCAGAGCGGAGAGCTCAAGCCAGGGGGAGAGCGCTGCTGCTTGACATGCCAGGGGGAGAGCGCTGCTGCTTGACATGTCAGGGCGGCAGCCCTGGTGGATAGTGCAAGCTCCGTGGAGGACAGTGCGGCCGGCCCTGACCCCCTCCAGCAGCAATACTCTGCAGCCTGCGTGCAGTAGTTACAACGAGTGCGGCCACCACCACCTTCCTCCCCAGCCAGCAGTCAGACTCTGCAGCCGCACGACCCGATACCGATGTGCGGGGCCCTTTCGTCCAGTACATAGCAAACACTGCCTGTATACACTCTGACTGTCAGTCAGAGTGTATACAGGCAGTGTTTGCAAATTGCAAATGTACTGGACGAAAGGGGCCGCACATTGGTATCGGGCTTGCTGCTGCAGTGCCAGTGAGAGTGGAGCTGTCAAATCTAAGCACTGATGTCGGGGATGGGGGTGCCCCCGCATATTGGCCCCGCCCATCCCCGACATCAGTGCTTCGTTTTGACAGCTCCACTCTCACTGCGGCCGCATGCCCCCGCTTGCCCACCAATCATCACTGGATGTTTACACTCAGGCCGACTCCGGTCTTTTTGGGGACCCATTCGGGCCTTTAGCCACCCCCTCCCGACGCCCCTGAGTGACAACTGGCCCACTGAGCCATCGGCCCACCGGGAAACTCCCGGTAGTCCCGATGGCCAGTCCAACCCTGGTCTTTACCACTATAGTGATAGAGTGGGCACACAGCGGTGGGTACCCAGTATTTTGCTATTTTGTATAATCTTTTTTGTGCAATAAAATTTACTCCTTTTCATAAGCAGCTTGGTTGGCCCGTGACTCATTTCAAGGGGTGCTCTTTCCCCTGTAGCACGTTATTTACCATACTTTACAATATTCCTGACCATATATTTTTGCTTCCTGGATTTTGTTTTCATCTGGCCATCAGATATGAAAGGCAGAGTGATTTAACACCTATTTAGATTTGTCACCCATGTGTCGAAATGAAAAGTATGCCGTTTGCAATAAACTTTGCATAACATAGTTAATTTGCATTTCATTTTAATGGTTCAAAGAATGTCAGGCAAAATGGTCAGCCCTCAGGCATGTTCCCTTCATTAAATCTGGCCCTCTTTGAAAAAAGCTTGGACACCCCTGTCCTACATGAAACTTCTATTAATAATAAAAAACCTACACTTGATTTCAGTGGGTGACTTTAAAGGTTACATGCACATTAATCATCTCAATATCAGCATGCTTTTTCATTATCAAAAATGTAAAAAAGATTGAGTAACTGTTTTACAGCAAATGTATTAGCTAAGTAATTATAGGCCGGGAATATTGTGATCCAAATTTGGTATATTTCTTTATAGGGTCGCGAAAAATTATTTTTGACTCCATGAGACAACACTATCTCCAGATGCCAAAGGGGATTTGTTTTACCTTGCTCTTGAAAAAAAATTGAGTATAAAAAAGAATGAACTTGATGGACATGTATTAACCTAAATCCCTAATGGAACAAGTTTGTTTTTTATGCTTTGCAATTATGAAATAATTTTGTTTCCGGGACACTCCCTTATGGAAAAATTCCAGAACTGTCCTATAAAATGTGAGCAGACAGGCAACTTGGCTTCATTCTTCAGAGCACAGAGAGTATGCGCTAAGAACACACTGCAAGCATGTTTTGCTATATATTTCCCATAATCACCCTTTCTTCTTGGATTTGGATTTGCATTTTCCTCTCCTTCCAACAAACACGTTGTGGCTCGAAAACCCAAAGATATTATGCTAGGGGGAATTTATCCCATTAATGTTATAATTTATGATTTATTAGAACGTCCTTATGTAGATGAGTTCACTTGTACAGGGTAAGTGTTGAAGAAATTGAAAATGAAATGCAAAGAATTCAGTTTCAAATTACAGATTCCTCTATCCACACAAACAAGGTGGGTTAATGCTGACCCCCAACCCCCAACCCCCCCACCCCACCAGGACATTGTATTCTGATAGCTGCTCCTGTTTTTTGAATATACTGATCATTTGCTGCTTCTGATCAAGAAAGGTTTTCCAACTTGTTTGTTAGAAATCAATCTAAAAATTGGCTTTTGTCAAACACGGATAGTTATACACAGATTAAAGTTCAGACGGTCCCTGCTAAACTGGCCAAATTTCAATCCATCTATGCCAAGCTTTAACTTGGCTGCCAGTATGTCACAAGTTAGCCTGAAGTTTCCTGCTTGTGTGCTCTTTAGAGTTGAGCGGACACCTGGATGTTCGGGTTTGACGGGTTCAGCCGAACTTCGGAAAAAAGTCCGAGTTCGGGACCCGACTTGACCCAAACTTGACCCCGAACCCGAACCCCATTGAAGTCAATGGGGACCCAAACTTTTCAGTACTAAAATGTCTCTAAAAAACTAATGAAAAGGGCTAGAGGGCTGCAAAATGCTGGTAAGAGCATGGCAAGTACTCTGCAAACAAATGTGGATAGGGAAATAACTTAAAATAACATAAAATACATAAAAATAAAAAATATGGAGGAAACACTGCAAACACTGGAGGAAACACTGCAAAATATATTTGTTTGCCCTAAATGGGTGTTTTTTGAATAGAACAATAGACGAACAGTAGCTAAAGTGTTTATCTTACACGTACAGACATGGAGGAAACACTGCAAACACTGGAGGAAACACTGAAAAAAATTTTTTTTTGCACTAAATGGGTGTTTTTTGAATATAACAATAGAAGAACAGTAGCTAAAGGGCCAGATCCACAGAAGAATTACGTCGGCGTATCTATTGATATGCCGCGTAATTTCAAAGTTCCCGCGTCGTATCTTTGTTTTGTATCTACAAAACAAGATTCGACTGCATCTGGGCTCGATCCGACTGGCGTACGTCTTAGTACGCCCTCGGATCGTAGGTGCCTTTTTCCGCCGGCCGCTAGCGTTTCCGTCGAATTCCGCATCGAGTATGCAAATTAGCTAGATACGGCGATCCACGAACGTACGTCCGGCCGTAGCATTTTTTTACGTCGTTTGCATTCGGCTTTTTCCGGCGTATACCCCTGCTATATGAGGCGTACTCAATGTTAAGTATGGCCGTCGTTCCCGCATCGAATTTTGAATTTTTTACGTCGTTTGCGAATAGGGATTTGGGTAGAAAGACGTCACCGTCGTAAGCATTGGCTTGTTCCGGTTTAATTTCGAGCATGCGCACTGGGATACCCCCACAGACGATGCATGGGCCGTTAAAAAAAAACGTCATTTACGTCGGGTCACAACGTATTTACATAAAACAAGCCCCCATCCGATCGATTTGAATTGCGCGCCCTTACGCCGCCAGAGATACACTACGCCGCCATAACATACGGCGCGCATTCTTTGAGGATACAAAAAAAAGCAAGTTACGGCGGCGTAGTGTATCTTAGATACGCTACGCCCGACGGAAATATGCGCCAGGGTACGTGGATCTGGCCCAAAGTGTTTATCTCACACACACAGATATGGAGGAAACACTGCAAACACTGGAGGAAACACTGCAAACTATTTTTTTCCCTAAATGTATGTTTTTTGAATAGCACAATAGAATAAAAGTATCTAAATGGTGTATCTCACAGTAACATATGCAGTGCTGGTGTAATTTGATTTCTGAAGCAGGACTGACTCCTATATATTTCTCTCCCTACAAGCAAAACCAGGAACCTTTCCCTAAAGTATCTAATGCAGAGTATCTCACAGTAACATATGCAATGCTGGTGTAATTTGATTTCTGAAGCAGGACTGACTCCTATATATTTCTCTCCCTACAAGCAAAAGCAGTAACCTTTCCCTAAATTATATAATGCAGAGTATCTCACAGTAACATATGCAGTGCTGGTGTAATTTGATTTCTGAAGCAGGACTGACTCCTATATATTTCTCTCCCTACAAGCAAAAGCAGTAACCTTTCCCTAAATTATATAATGCAGAGTATCTCACAGTAACATATGCAGTGCTGGTGTAATTTGATTTCTGAAGCAGGACTGACTCCTATATATTTCTCTCCCTACAAGCAAAAGCAGGAACCTTTCCCTAAAGTATCTAATGCAGAGTGTCTCACAGTAACATATGCAGTGCTTGTGTAATTTGATTTCTGAAGCAGCACTGACTCCTATATATTTCTCTCCCTACAAGCAAAAGCAGGAACCTTTCCCTAAAGTATCTAATGCAGAGTATACCACAGTAACATATGCAGTGCTGGTGTAATTTGATTTCTGAAGCAGGACTGACTCCTATATATTTCTCTCCCTACAAGCAAAACCAGGAACCTTTCCCTAAAGTATCTAATGCAGAGTATCTCACAGTCACTGTGCCATGCCATCAAACGCAGCCACTGTGCCATCACTTGTCACCACTATGCCATGCCATCAAACGCAGTCATTGTGCCATGCCATCAAACACAGCCACTTTGCCATCAATTGTCACCACTGTGCCATGCTATCAATTGTCACCACTTTGCCATCAATTGCCACCACTATGCCATCAATTGTCACCACTTTGCCATCAATTGTCACCACTTTGCCCATCAATTGTCACCACTGTGCCATCAATTGTTACCACTGTGCCATTAATTGTTACCACTGTGCCCATCAATTGTAGCCACTGTGCCCCGCAATTATAGCCACTGTGCCCCGCAATTGTCGCCACTGTGCCCAGTAAAATGCTGCCACTGTGACCTGTAAACCCCCCCCCCCCCTGGCACTTACCTTTCTGGGCTCAGCCGTGCTTCTACCGTCCCTCGATGTCCCTCGTCCAGTCCCTTGTCCCGCCCTCGATAACGCTTCAGCCAATCAGGTTACCGATTACCAGAATCAGATTACCTGACTGGCTGAGACGCCTGTCAGTCTTATCCAAGGAACGCACCACCGGTACGCCCCGAGGATAAGCATTCAGGAAGCCGACTACAGCCTCGGGGCTGTACTCGGAAAGCCTACCAGAGCCGCTGGCTCTGATAAGCACTTCCACACAGCCAATCAGCTGCCGTTATTCAGCTGGCTGGCGCTCAACATCCGGCCAGCTGAATAGTGGGCCGCAGCAGCGAAAATATATAGATTCATACAATTCATGAATCTATATATTTTAGTGGCTGTGCGAGAGCCAGAGGGGGCGGCGCTCCGGCGCCCTCTATGGACGAACCGCTCCTGACACAGACACACGGTGGCGGTGAAAAAAAAAAACTCGGTCAGTTTTCCGCCCTGCTCCGCGGGCCGGATTAAAAGGTCCGCCGGGCGGTATACGGCCCGCGGGCCGTAGTTTGCCCATTCCTGATCTAATCATTTCTTTTGAGGGGGATCTTTCTGTTCATAATCCGAACTTGCTCACCCAGACACCCAAACACAATTCCCCATGTGGTCTTATTTTCAAATACAGCATTTCATAAAGCATCCAAAGATCAGATCAGTATGCAGCAGATCACTCTCGCCTTTTTTAGCTGCTCACCACAAAGACTAATATTGAATATTTATTTCATTATTCTTAATACTTCACTGAAAACTCCCTTACAATACACAGACAAATGTGAAACCGACTTAGAAAGTTCCTTGCCAGAACAAGGATTGGGAAACAATCTGTACTACTATACATAAAGGATCTTTGAACATAACAACAGAAGAAAACAATTACACAATATTTCCTCAGCTGGTATAGGACACCATCACTCCATAGAATATCTCCATAAGTTTCAGACCAAGGTTGGCATTGCAATGAAGCAGAAGGGTTGATTCCTCCATGGAGAAAAGTACACAACATAACTTCAGAGTAAAGCCTTGTGTACAATTCTATTTTTTTTTTTCTATTGAAAAGCCTGTGGCGTGCAAAACACAACCCAAAAACTTCACCCGGTGCAGGGAAAAAGTGCACACACATAAGGAGGTGCAACAAAAACCTGTGACGGGTGCATACGTCAATCGGCCCTCCGAAAAGGGCCCAACCCTGATCCCCCGGGGTGCAAGGCTCCTGACAGGGACTGAGGTGTCAGTGGTCCATGCAGCCGAAGCCACATGAACCCATCAAGGCCCATGTAGCCGAAGCCAGCACGAGCCCAACAGTGAGGCTCCCCCGAAGGGAGACCCCATGAGAGCAGGCGAACTAAGCCAGAAGGCCATGTCCACCTACTCCCAAGACGTTCAGGGCAGGCCCGAGGACCAGCACCCTACTTATCACACATAAAGTGCAGTGCACCAAACAAAAATAAGTCCTGGAGGTACTGCAATACCAGGTCGATGCGTGGAGTGGACAGAGCAAGCTCTTCTTCCATCTCCCTGTTCTAAAAATCCATTTAATATATGGTCCCCAGATAGGGGACGTATCAGATATTAAACTGATAAGAACAGATACTACACTTGATCTTAGCCAAAACTATCTACAAGTTGATCAGAGCATCGGACATCTTGGAGTCGATTCCAGGCCTCCCTTCAGCCACTTGCAAAGTGGTCTGGAGGAATGTTTCTTCAAAGAGACTCACCAACAGGCACAAAGATCAGGCATGGATGGCAATCCAAGGGGGATTGCTACTCAGGACATTCTTGCATGCCAGAAACCTGTGCAGATACAGGCACTGCCCCTTTTGCATCATCCAGGAGGAAACTGCTTTTCATGTTTTCTGGGAGTGCCCCTTTGCACAGGGCCTGTTGACGGCCTTGGAACCTGAACTTAAAGACTTTGTACCACAGACTGCTATTACACACTTTGGTGTGTTAAACGGACTCTTCTGTGGAACTCATTCACAGGAGGACATTGACAGTGCCTGGCGGGTGCTGTGTTGCTTTAAAGACGCTTTATGGTACGCCAGGAACCGCCGCGTACACCACCGGCAGAGGATGTCCATTGAGGACTGTCGCAGACTGACCCTCAGTCTGCTGAGAGACTATACCTTGATTGACTTTAAGGAGGAAGAGGACGTCTGAAGATTTCCCCTTCCCCCTGACATTGACATTTCTTGACACGTTTTTTTTTAACTACTGTTTTCAGGGTAATGCGGCGTCATGCACGATGTGATGTTTCGGGGTTTCACAACTCTACGCATCACATCAGGCATCATACCGCAGAATGGGTTGAATGAATGTAATTTAATTGTATGCTTGCAACTGTATTGATATGTAGTGTATTTATGCGCTGCGTCGCAGTACAGAGAATGTACCCTGTCAAAAGTATTTGATTTTTGTATATTTGCTTTGCAAAATAAACTTAAATATTGCCTTTTACTAAAGTGTATTTATGCGCTGCGTCGCAGTACAGAGAATGTACCCTGTGGAAAGTATTTGATTTTTATATATTTGCTTTGCAAAATAAACTTAAATATTGCCTTGTGTACAATTCTGCTTCTAAACGTGAGTTTAGGAGCTTTTGGAGTTTTTTGCCAAAGCCCCTGAATTCACCTCAGTAAAGGCCTAGGTGTCCATGTACTTATAGGCTTTTGTCAGAGTTTAGGAGCAGTAGAGTTTAGGAGCAGTTAAACATCCCTCTCCTTAATGCAAATAAATCACGTTTAGCGTTATTCTGCTGCCAAGAGAGTTACCTTTAGGGGTGGCTAGTGTACATAGTCTAACTACATATCCTCGAGATCTCTCTACTTCAATATTTGCTTCACAATTCTACAGGACGTAGACCCAGACAGAAATTGCATACCTTGGAGAGTGAGGTTAACAAAATACATCACAGAGAGTCAGCCCGGAGGATTCCATTTTCATCTACCATTTTCTTCACTACATCACCCACTGAGTAGGATTTGTTTCTATTATTAAAAGACTCTGGTGTATGTCAGAGCCATATTCAGGAGATTTTATATGGAAAGTGGCACCTCCACAAGCTTTCCGATGGAATTGTTGCCTAATGGATTGCCTTGTGAAATCAAAAGTATAGGATGCCTACATTAGATGCCAAACATACCTTTATGAGTTCTAAATGCATGGGATCATGCCCTTGCTGATATGTATACAGTGCCCCTAAATGGTTAAAGAAGGGAAATGTCTGCCATTACATAAGCTATCACTACATTTGCCATTTTTCTATTGCGATTTAGGAACTTATGTGTCCCTGCAAGCTGGTTTACATAGGGTAAACATTTAGAAAAATAAAAGATTGGATTGCACAGGACCACCATTCAATTGGTAAAGTATATTTTACCAATTTCTAGACATTTTGAAAAGAAAGTTCATACTAAGACTAATTTACAGTTCATGGAGCTCATTCATCCTTGCACCCCACACTTACTCCCAACATCAAAAAAATACTGAAATTGTACTGATGCTGTATTGATCGTTTTGCTTTGTATATTTTAAGTCACTTTGAAGTAAAATAAGGAATCATAAAACTGGGTGGGTGATATATTAATGTGCTTTACTAAACAATAATTCTGCACATATACAACTTACTTACAATTGTTGGAAAACAATAGAAGAATTAGAAAGTATTACAGATATACATACAGCACATGCACACACTACCTAACATTATGAATGAGCATGAGCATGTTCTGTTTACAATTAGGATAGATTAAATGTCACTTAGCTTGGTTTATAGCAGCTTCGCAATCTCGATAGGCAACCAGGGCTCCAGGCTCTTGCCAGAAATTTGAGAAAATTAGTTATTAGTGTCATCCCCAGGTAAAGTTTCTACTTTGGTCCTGTAAAGTCCATACACACTTTCTTACTTAGTTCTTGTGGTTATGGGGCCCTTTAGATCTGGTATACTGTACACTTTAAGAGGAATCCCCACAGAAAGTAAACAACAGTGTTGGGCCCTTCCTCAAATTCCATACTAGATCTAAATGAGTCTTATTAAAACAGTATTTTAAGGAGGAATCCTATGCAAAATACCAAAACAAGAATGGTGCAGGTCCCTCCAAAACCCATTCCAGATCCTTACAATAGCATAAAGGCTGGATGGCCGTTGCTATTAATGCAGTCTCATCATTGCCATCAATGCAGCCTCACCATCACCATTGCCATTAATGCAGGGTCACGACAGATTACTGCTGCCTCGGAGGGGACAGGGAGGGGGCGGGACTGGCACCAACAGAATACATACAATGAGAATCTCCTGTTTAATACAAAATCCTGCCTCCTATGATAGACAGAAGAGCGGTCCAATGCCAGCTCAGGAGACAGAACTTCCTATTACAGAGGCCACTGAGTAAACACGAGATTCTCACTGTATGTAATCTGACAGGGCTCGTCCCGCCCCCTCCCTGTCCCCTCCAAGGCAACCAAAATTGAAGTATCAGTGTATAACAGGCACACACTATTTGCACCCGATTTTCATGGTGAAAAAGTACATGTTATACTCCAATAAATACAGTACTTCTTAGGCGCGCGTACACACGGTCGGTCCATCCGATTAGAAAGGTCCGAAGGACCGTTGTCATCGGTTAACCGACGAAGCTGACTGATGGCCTGATGTGCCTACACACCATCAGTTAAAAAAACGATTGAGTCCAACGCGGTGACGTAAAACACAACGACGTGCAGAGAAAAATGAAGTTCAATGCTTCCAAGCATGCGTCGACTTGATTCTGAGCATGCGTGGGTTTTTAACCGATGCTTTTGCATACTAACCATCGGGTTTGACCTATTGGTTAGGCGTCCATCGGTTCAATTTTAAAGCAAGTTCTAAAATTTTTAACCGAAGGATAACTGACCGATGGGGCCCACACATGATCGGTTTGGACCGATGAAAAGGTGCTTCAGTCCGTTTTCATCGGTTTGGACCGACCATGTGTACGCGGCCTCAGGCCGCATACACACGGTCATTCCAAACCGATGAGAATGGTCCGACGGGCCATTTCCATCGGTTCACCGCTGAAGTGGCATGATGGTCTGATGTGCGTACACACCATCGTTCCAAAAACCGATTGGGTCAGAACGCAGTGACGTCAAACACACAACGTGCTGAATAAAACAAAGTTCAATGCTTCCAAGAATGCGTCGACTTGATTCTGAGCATGCGCGGGTTTTGAACCGATGCTTTTGTGTACTAACCATCGGTTTGGACCGATCGGGCAGCGGTCCATCGGTTCAGTTTTGAAGCATGTTTTAAAATTTTGGATCGAAGGAAAACAGACCGATGGGCTATACACACGGTCAGTTTGGACCGATGAAACTGAACCTCGGTCCATTCTCATTGGTTTTGTCTGACCGTGTGTATGCGGCCTCAGTGTTTAGTTTGTAATGGGTATTAGCACTGTTATTGTTTTTATATGATTAAAATCATGTCACCATGTTTTTTATTGTTTGGCATTTACTGGGGTGGCTGGGCTTTGTTGTTCCCCAGCCACCACCTCTCTATTTGCCTATATATACCTCATCCCACATGGCGTATTAAGGCCTGAAAAAGGAGTGCATGCTCCACAAGGCATCGTCATGCCCACCCAACACATCCGGCCATGACGTCCCATCCACCTGGTGAACCGGGATCAAGATCGTGAAGTTGGAGAGATTTACACACAGTGTTATATGCATGTTTCTACTTCACTTTTCTGAGTGGAAAATTTTATAGGCATTAAAGTTATTTGTAATCTACGGGGGGAAAATGCGACAATCTCAGAGCTAAGGCGGAGGTTCTTCGTTCACAGGCAGCAAGAAGTTGAAAGTCTAACACACCTTGTGGTAGCCCTCCAGAACCTGTGGAAGCGCCTAGAAAAAAGGATGTACTTGGCTGTGCTGACATCACTACCCTAGATTACTAAGTAACAACAAAACCTGGGGAATGCCCAGGGAAAAACTGCTCCTGTACCTTTAAGGAGGGGTGGCTCCCCTTCAGTCCACCTGCCCCCATCTATCTATTAGAATGCATGTGCCTCCACTGTGGGGACACTCATTGTTTAGTGTTAGGACCATAGATTACAGGGTGCCTTGGCGCGGCTCTGTGGCTCACGCATGCATTTGCAAATGCGTGCGGACAAAACCCCTGTTTTTAACGCATACTGTTAGACAGGTTAATTTGGTTGTTCTGCAGGCTGGTCGGTAAGGAGGCTTGGTTTTTTCCTGGGCTGGGCATTCCCCAGGTTTTGTTGTTATCTGTGTTAGCCTTCCTATGCCGTTTACTGCGATTGCCAACAATAGATGGGGCGGTGGACACGTTTTTGTTTCACCTGTGGTGTTTATATTGGTCCAGCAGTGCACCAACACCTTTGCAGCCATTGTGCTATATGCTGGGTGTTTGGTGTGCTCCTGTACCTTTAAGGAGGGGTGGCTCCCCTTCAGTCCACCTGCCCCCATCTATCTATTAGAATGCATGTGCCTCCACTGTCGGGATGCTCATTGTTTAGTGTTAGGACCACAGATTACAGGGTGCCTTGGCTATACCTTGAAGGACTTTAAGGAGGAAGAGGACGTCTGAAGATTTCCCCTTCCCCCTGACATTGACATTTCTTGACACGCTTTTTTGAACTACTGTTTTCAGGGTAATGCGGCGTCATGCACGATGTGATGTTTCGGGGTTTCACAACTCCGTGCAACACATCAGGCATCATACCGCAGAATGGGTTGAATGAATGTAATTTAATTGTATGCTTGCAACTGTATTGATATGTAGTGTATTTATGCGCTGCGTCGCAGTACAGAGAATGTACCCTGTTGAAAGTATTTGATTTTTGTATATTTGCTTTGCAAAATAAACTTAAATATTGCCTTGGCGCGGCTCTGTGGCTCACGCATGCATTTGCAAAAGCGTGCGGACAAAACCCCTGTTTTTAACGCATACTGTTAGACAGGTTAATTTGGTTGTTCTGCAGGCTGGTCGGTAAGGAGGCTTGGTTTTTCCCTGGGCATTCCCCAGGTTTTGTTGTTATCTGTGTTAGCCTTCCTATGCCACTTACTGCGATTGCCAACAATAGATGGGGGCGGTGGACACGTTTTTGTTTCACCTGTGGTGTTTATATAGATTACTAAGTAACCAGTTTGTGGTGGAAATGAAAGACGGGCCTGTCAGGAGAGCCCCGCAGAAATGAATAAAAGCTTAAACTGCCCTCCCTTTCAATGATACTGTGGTAGATGCAAGAGGCACGAACCAATACCTTTGAGGAAGGAAGCTTTGGCCCCATCTTCCCTATCGACTGTGCAGAAGACCCTCAGAGAACTCACCCAGAGTTCGGCATCCATGAAGCAAGAAATGTCCGCATTCAAGCAAGAGTTGCCTCACCTCCAAATGTGAGAATTTGATACAGAGAGACCCAGAGCAGAAGTGCTGGCAGTGTGGCCACTTTAGCCAGGAATTGTGGCAGGTCTGAATCCAAAACACCCACAGGCCGTCGTTAAACTAGGGGCTCCCAGGGTTGAGTGATGACCCCCGGGACCATCAACCCAAGGTCCTATCAGACCAGAAGCCATGGTTGCACCAAGTCCAGTGGTCAATGCCCTAGTTAATATCCAAGAGGTCCCTTGTTTGGATGATACAGGATCTAAAGCCACTGGGGTAGATTCAGATAGATTAGCGGATCTTTAGATCCGCGTAATCTATCTGATTTACGATCCGCCGGCGCAAGTTTTTGAGGCTAGTGCTGTATTCAGAAAGCACTTACCTCAAAACTTGCGGTGGCGTATCGTAAATCCCCCGGCGGAATTCAAATTCTGCGGCTAGGGGGAGTATACTATGTACTATTGCTCCAAATGACATCGCTAGGACGTCATTGCTTTCGACGTGAACGTAAATTACGTCCAGCCGTATTCGCGAACAACTTACGCAAACAACGTAAAAAATTCCCGCCGACGCGGGAACGACGGCCATACTTAACATAGGATACCCCTCACATAGCAGGGGTAACTATACGCCGGAAAAAGCCAAACGCAAGCGACATAAAGAAAAGCGACGGGCGGGCGTTCGTTTCTGAATCGGCGGAACTCCTCATTTGCATATTCGACAAAAAACGCCACCTAGCGGCCAGCGGGAGATTGCAGCCTAAGATCCGACGGTGTAAGTCACTTACACCTGTCGGATCTTAGGGAGATCTATGCGGAACCTGATTGTATGAATCAGCCGCATAGATCCGACCGTCGGAACTCAGAGATACGACGGCGTATCAGGAGATACGCCGTCGTATCTCTATCTGAATCCAGGCCACTGAGACTATAGACCAGCTGGACCCCTCCTGACTGTCCCTGAAGGCAGCCAACAACCTGCCCATCATATTGGAAGGATTCACCTGGGTTGAGAAACAAATAAAAGACCAGGTGGTAGAACCGGGTAGGGGTTGTGGTGGCTCACTGCCCAGTGAGCTCTGCGGTGCCTATTGTCCTGGCATAAATGTTTGGAGGACTTGTACCATGCTTGCTGGCCAAGTTTGAGCATTCCAGCCAGCGGCATGGACCTGCGGCCTGCGAGCTGTCGGGCTCAACGTGATCTGAGCCTTCGAAGCCTATCAGCAAGCAGTTAAGAGACGGCCTGAATGGGTGGCTGTTGTCAGTACGCCCCCTGAAAAGAAGTTGCTCCTGAAGCCCCGTCAATAGATAGTCTGGTCTCTTCCCTCTCAGACGTCTATGTGGTGCCTGGTCACTACATCTCCTGGGTCCAGGCATAAGTGGAAGCCATATTTCCCCCATTACAGGCTACCAGGTCCTCCCTGGAACAATTGGCAATCCCCTTCCAGGACTATCCCTTGACTCAACAGCTACTAGAAAAACATCTGCTGGTATTTCCCACCAGACCTGAGGATTAGAGCTGCACTGAGGCAATAGATCACCCCAATTATATGGGGGATACTTCACCCATCCAGAAAGGGTACTGACACATTCCCTCAGCCCTATGTCAGGAGGTCAAGGATTTGATCCATAACATTTTACAGAGTGGGGTCATCCAAGAGAGCTGTAGTCTGTGGGTGACTCCTGTTGTCCTGGTGCGCAAAAAAGATGGGAGCCTGCAGTTCTGTGTGGACTATCACAAGTTAAATGCCTGCCCCCACCAGGATGCCTACCTTCTACCAAGGGTGGAGGAATCACACGTGGCACAGGGCCAAGCTAAATTCTTCTCTATGGTCCACCTGGTGAACGGCTATTGCCAAGTCCTGGAAAGGGAAGAAGACTAGAAAAAGACTGCCTTTTTCACACCACTGGGCCTATTTCATCCCAGTGGCGTGAACCCCAACCAAAGGCCTGAAACAATACCTGCCGATGGCTTTAAATCTTACCGGCTATACATGTGCAAAAACCTACCTGGAGGTCATCCTGGCTCAAGAGAAAGAAGGACCCGAACGAGTGATCGTCTATGCCAACCGTCAGGGCCATCTTTAATGTTGATTGGACCCTGGGCAAAAATATGGACCCATGCAATTTGCTCTTCACCTGCTCAGACCAGGCAGTGATTGCAATTTGTTTCCAGAGGTTACAGCATATCATTACCGCTTACTGACTGTTTGCTAGAAGTTACAGCACACATTACGGCTCACTGATTAGTTGCTAGAGGTTACAGCACATGATTTCTTCTTGTTGATTGGTTGCTAAAGATTACTGTATAGTAATACTGCTCACTAATTGGTTGCTAGAGGTTACAGCACATCATCTCTTCACTGCAGAGGGGCATGGTATACATATGAATGCCGCCCGTATTTTCATATGAATACCGCCAGCCTCAGCTATTTACATATGAATGCCGCTGCTATTTACGTATAAATGCTCCTGTTATTTACATATGAATGTTCATGTTATTTACATATGAATGTTCCTGCTATTTACATATGAATGCCGGTTATTTACATGTAAATACAGGGTCTGCAGGTGAGTCATCTGTACACAACAATAGGGCAGAGCTGGGCAGCATTAGTAGCAGCACTTCACACTGAGATATCAGGACACAGCAAAGGACTAAAACTTCAAGGGACAAGGGAATTTATACTGGGATAGTTGGCAAGTATAAGGCAGCTTCTTTGGGCCCCAAAACAATGATAGGGCCCAGGGCAGCTTCCCCTTTTGCCCTGCCTTAAAGACGGCCCTGCCAACTGTAGACTGCAGCCCATGGAGCAAGACCCACATAATTACAGTTCCTTTACATTGGACTTGCTGGCCCTAGTATGGGCCATTAACATTTACAAAGTATCTCATGGGAACAGAAATAGTTCTTCACAGATAACAATCCCCTTTCCTATCATTAAATGGCCAAACTAGGGGCATTAAATAATAGGTGGGATGCCCAATTGACTTGTTTCAATTACAAAATACATTTCAAGCTGGGAAAATGTTATGGTCATGCAGACACCCTTTCTGGCTATCTTGTAGAGGGGGAGGACATGGACATGAGCTAGGAAAATGTGGTGACGGCTCCTGTTTTACCCGCAGCCATCTCCACTTATGCTTTCAAAGGTCATTCAGCAGCGCCCCAGGTGGGACCCACTAAAAACACACACCCGAGAATAGTTGGCTCTGATCCATTAGAAAGACCCTAAGTGCAATGCTACCTGGCACAGCAGCACACGCCAAGAAAGCAAATGGCTGTCAGACACAGCGAGAGTGATCTTGAGGCAGTGTGACTGCTTTGAGTCCACCACCCAATTAGGTCTAACCGTGGGCGACTTCCTTCAAAGTATTCTGATTATGTAGTTTTAAGTTTTCTTGTGTAACGATAATTATGTTATTGCTGTTTTTGTAATGTTCTTTGTCCTGTTCAATGAACAGGACAGCACTATAGGTGTGCACAGGGGATGTGCCAGTTGTACATGGGCACACCCTAATCATCCTAAGTGCATTAGCAACATCATCATGTGTGGCAGGAGGGAGAAGGGAACTATTGCCTTCTGACCAGTTCTGCCAATAGTAAAGTGCTACTGTACTTCTCTTTCACTGTACCAGTTCTGCCATAGTGTGTATGGCATGCAAATAAATATACTGTATATATGTATGTATGTATACATGCGTGTGTTTGAGCTTTGGGGTGCACACCCTAATGCTATAGGCTGAGCACACCTATGGACAGCATCTTTCAAAGAGAAAGGGAGTGTAGGCAGGTGAATTCTACATTCTCCACTGCAGGTGGTGCTCAACCGTATTGGCAATGCAGCTGTGAGAGGTAGTCAAGAAAAACTGGGTTTCTCTATGGCTTCCTTGGTCACCTGAATCAATGATCCAATTGAAAGGCACTGGACCCCAGTGACCGTAGTGGCCATCTTGGGTCAAGCAGAGTCTTTGTAAATTCTTGCCCCTGGGTTTTAACGTGCTTTATGCAAGTAGCTAGTGTAGGGAAATATCACCCATCTGTCAGGGACAGAATTAGCGGTAGGGAAATGTTCTAGTGGAGTAGGGAAAGAGGAGGGACTGAATCAGGAAGCATTCCCATTGGGTCGAACCGAACAGATCCCGCTCTGCTCCTCGTGGCAAACAGTGTCAGCAGCATGGAATCCAACACCACTGTCTCTACATTGAACAGTTGTAAGTGCCCCAGTCAGATGAGCCTCCTCACCGGGCCTATTTGTACTGTTTATTAGTTCTACAGTACAATACAATACAATACATGTTTGTTCTCTACCCTAAACAGCATGCTGCACCTACCCAACAGCCAGGAAAAAAGAGGGGATGAGCAGACACCCCCCTCCATGAACCATACAAGTCCACATGCCCTCAACATTGGGGGTACCTTACCAGGGAGACCTCCTAGAAAAGCACATTGTTCATATGGTGATGAGAACAATAGCCTCTTTGCCACAGTGCTGGCCTAGTGGTTGTGGGGCTCTGTGGGAAGGGGCCTTTTATTCTTTCCATGGAATCTCTCTTAAAATGTATCTTGGAGCTAAAGGACCTGGCATGAATTTTGGGGGAAACCCACATTATTATTTTTTACACTATCCCTACTGTTTGTTTAGATTCATGTGTTGGGTGAGAATGAGTCACTGGTCATTGAAATGCCAGCAGGTATCAAATCCTTAACATCCAGGAGTAAGAAGTCACATTTAGCAGTGGTAAAACAATCTCTCCATTAGAAAAAGTTCCCCTCTGTTTCTGCCCTGGTGACAATTTCACCAGAAAGAATGTGAGTAAACCACCAAGAGCAACAATTCTAGAAAGAAAATGCTTTTTTCTATCCATGTCCCAGTTACAGATATCCCCTAAAGGCCATTGTTCACTGTTAATTCTAAAGTAATGAGCAGTAAATACTTTAAGGCCCCGTACACACGACCGGATCGATCCGCTGAAACTGGTCCGCCGGACCAGTTCCAGCGGACAGATCCGGTCGTGTGTAGGCCCGAGCGGACAATTGTCCGGCGGATCGGACAGTTTCCAGCGGATAAAAATTTCTTAGCATGCTAAAAAATCTGTCCGCCGGAAACCTGTCCGTCGGACGTGTTCGGTCGTCTGTACAGACTCACCGGACACGTCCGAACGGCCGCCATCCCTCGCATGCGTCGTACTGATTCGATGCATGCGTGGAAGCATTGAACTTCCAGAGCCGCGCACGTCGCCGCGTCATCGTCGCGGCAATGGCGCGGCCACGCCCCGCGTATTGTTTACGCGCGGATTTCTGTCTGATGGTGTGTACAACCATCAGACAGAAATCTCCGGGCGGATATGTCCGCTGAAAACGGTCCAGCGGACCGTTTTCAGCGGATTATCCGTCCGTGTGTACGGGGCCTAAAAGTGTCTCCTTTGGACAATTTTGGGTCTCCAAGTTTGTCCCCATTTCATGGGCAAGCGCAGTTTTAGGGATTGACATATTTGGTATCTACTTGTGTGTTTTACTGTGTGCAAAGAAAATGCAAAAACAGCTCTGGCAGAAAAAAGGTTAATGCATTGAGCTCCTTAGATCTGATCAGTCTCATTCTGTATGATGTTTTTCACATGTTAATCAGCTGCAGTTTAGTTGCCATTGTTGTAATCTCACTACTAAGTAACCAACCGTTTTTTCCCCTTCACCTGTCTCTCTGTGTCTGCTTCAGGTTACAGTTGCGAATAATGGTTGATGTTTTGTCAATGATCTATACAATTGAGAAGATTAACAATTCCACTCTTTTGCAAGGAATCAAGCTGGGCTATGAGATCTATGACTCGTGTTCTGATCCTCTTAAAGCGGTTCAGGCAACATTGAAGTTACTGCCAGAAATCTTTGCAATACACAACTCAACACAGTGTAACAGCACAGAGGTCATACCTGCTATTAAAGCTGTTATGGGAGAAGTGTCTTCTGAAAACTCCATCAGCATAGGAAGGATATTAAGCAGTTACTTCATACCTCAGGTAACGCTGTAGTTCCTTCTATTAGGTGTACATAATAGGTACCCAGATGACATAAAGGCACGAATAATGATGATGAAGTTAATAGTTTTGATGATGAATATGGTGGAAATGATGACCATAAAAAAGATAATGATATTGAGGGGATAAAGGTGAAAGTCATGATTGTCATAAATGTGATTGCTAAAGATGAGTTAATTGGTTTGTTCAATCTGATGTTTAGCCCAAATTAAGTAGATTGTGTTCTCGGAAGATCCTCAATCTACCAAATGACATGTTCTTTTCCCCTTGCTAAGCTAATTACAGAGACCCATTACCAGACCCTGTCTTAGGAGATTTCTTTTGCACCGCCTGTATGGTTCCTTGCATTCCTAACACACTAAGAAGAGAAAAGCGCAACACTTTATGGTGCAAACAAACTGGTGATGATGGGGAGAGAAATCAGAGAGGGAGGTGTCCTCTCATGATGGTGCATTAAAATAGCCCTCTACACGAGTCCAACAATAAAAGTCCAAAGATTAAACAGTCACTCCTGAAATGGCTACAGCTCTTCTCAAACAGAGTATTGGATAAATCCTCTGCGCTCATGTACTAAAAAAATAATAAAAGGACAGAGGGCGCCACCATCCAAGTGTAGAAATGTATTATATTATAAAATTAAAACCAGTATGCACTCACATGCAATAGGTAGAAAGCAAGCACATCACCCTGCAATGTATGGATAACAACTCCAGGGGCTCTGTTGGCCATATACAGAATTTTCCAAGAAAACTGCGAGTCTAGCAGAGAAGCGCCTGAAAGCAGCTGTGTACCATAAGCAGAGTTCACCAGGGAAGCATTGCCAGGCAATGCAGGGTGTGTTGCAGGAAGTGGCTGGGTGTGTGAGTTCCGAGAAAACCAGCTTACTGAGCTAGAAACCGGAAGCAGGATGACGTCAGACGTTAAGAGCATGGCTACACATTCCCTTTCTTAAACCTGGAGATATGGAAAAAATCTCAGGAATATATAGGGGAGGGACATGGGAATACCTCTCAATGAATATTAATGAGAAACACAGTGGGCCATATTCTCAAAAAATATCCGCCTGCTGCGCTTAGGGCACTTACACTCTGCTGTCCCAACTTACTGGAGCAGGTGTTGTATTCCCCAAACACTTGCTCCATAAGTTGGGACAGCGGAGTGTAAGTGTCCCGGCGTAGCCTGGCGGATCTCCAAGGGGGCGTCTTCTATTCAAATGAAGCGCGCCCCCGATGCGAAAGAACTGGGCATGCGCCGGGCTGCAAAAAGCCCAGTGCGCATGCTCCAGTTCTCGGCGGAAAACGTCAATGACGCCGACGCGTGCGTCATTGACGTAAAGTCGTATTCAAGAACGACTTACGTAAACGACGTACCCGACGAAAAAACACGACGGGGACCCGACGCCATCCGTAACATGGCCTACGCGAGACTTGCGGAAATTTAATCCTCCATATAGCAGGACTAAATTTCCGCTTACGCAAACGACATTAGCGACGGTTACGCGACGCGAACTCGTTCGGGAATCGGCGTAGAAGGATCATTTGCATATGCAAATGACTCCTTCATGTAAATGCCATCTAGCGGCGGCCGGCGTCATTGCATTTAAGATCCGCCAGTGTAAGTGACTTACAGATGGCGGATCTTAAGTGTATCTATGCAAAAATGATTCTGAGAATCAGGAGCATAGATACACTGGCCAAAAAAGGGAGTTACGATGGAGTATCTGACTTACTCCATCGTAACTTCACTGAGAATATGGCCCAGTGTTCTCAATACAGGAGGACTGTGGACTAGATATGTATACAAACTAAGGACAAATCTGTCAGACACCACATGGAAAAATATTCAATAAAATGTTATGTAGCAGCCTGCTCCTGTTGGGCTGGCATTGCTTTAAATTTAGGAGGGGAGTCTGAGTATTAGTTGACTCAGACATATATAATTTTGGCTAAATTTGGCCTCTGCCTTCTGTCCCAGAAAGAACAAGGGTTGCTAAATGTGTCTGAATGCTGGATGAAAATAATTTGGACTTTGTGTAACTTGTACATGTAGTGCTACCTCCGGAGGAGCCGCTGATTAGAATTGGGATCGGCATATTTAAGTTACCTCTTTACTGTGTCTAGGGGTGATGATAGAGTTAAGAGCAATAACAGAATGTCCAGGACCGTTGGTTGACATTTTCAAATGCTTTATTTTCCAGGTCAAACACGACCAACATGTAACTTGAGGTAGACAGGATAGGTTGGTGAAGGTAGAGCAACTTCACAGTATCAAGCTATGGATAATAAAGGCAATCCTATCCTTTAGCAATAATATTTGTATGCGTCGCCACCCCATCCGGAGTGGGTGAAGTGCCCCTGGACAGACCTCTCTCACAGGCCTGGCAGCCAGAGCACCACTTAAAGCTTCTGGGAAAGGAAACAAGTCTCTGCCACAGACTTGGCTCTAAATTAGATCTGGATGTCCAGATGAGACCTCTGCCACAGGCCTAGTGCTTGAAAGTTAGAACGGTAGAGCAAATCCTCCCAGTAAGTCTTTGGGGTCACCGACTGACAGCTTGAAGGTGACCTGTCAGTGTCCGGTGCCCAGATCCCCGGTGGTTCGTTCAAGCCCTGTTGGATCACCTGCCTCCGGGTTCTCCTCAGACCGACCCCCCACCGAACAGCACCCAGCTTGGGATCTTCTCAATAGAAGTGGGGACCCAGTAAGTCACTGGGGCCCCTCTGCAGCATCAGTTGCTACGGGCTATAAGAGCCCAGAGTCAGGAACTCCGCGTAGCATGCGACCCGGCCTGGTAGGCCATAGTGGTGGGGCCCGTGATGTGCACACACCCTGAAGGTGGGTGCCGCACCTGGAACCAAGAACCCGCGAAGAACCCCGGACCACGGCCTCCTCCACAGAAATACCCATCCCCAGCATGCCCTGCGAGGAAAAACTCCTCCAATTGGCTGCTGGGAAGAAGAGGCTCCGCCTGGACCCCTCTGGCGCCACCTGCTGCCCAGAGATGATACCGTATCTCTGGGGCACAGAATGACCCACAGGACAAATCCAGATTTGGCGATAGCCAAATTTGACCAATCAAAGAATGAGAGCAACATAACTCTCTCATTCTCCCACTAAATTTAAGCACAGCACCTATACGAAAGTACACAGGCGCTACATACATTACTTTGAATTGTCTCCTGGGACTGCCCAGGCAGACTGATTGGGTGCACAAACTAAAGTGTTTGGAATTAGGCTTAGTTCTGTGGCAAGTGGCAAGCTGGTAGGAGTGTGTGAAAGGATCTCTATGTGAAAGTCACTCTATTATACTAAAGCAGATAGTTCACTTCAATTCTGTCCCTTTTCATGTGGATATAACAGTCTTCATTCTATAAACAAAAGTGTTGCTTCACTTTTTTTTTCAAGCCTAAAAATGACATCTTTAACATGTTGTTTCATGTTTCATTAACTAAAGTTTATTTTCTTTTGTCATTACAGATAAGTAGAGCATCATCTGCTGATATTCTAAGTAATGAAATGAGATATCCATCCTTTCTTCGTACCATTCCTAGAGACTATTACCAAACCAAAGCAATCATGGATCTGATCAAAGCATTTGAGTGGAACTGGATCGGAATCATTGCCAGTGATGATGAATATGGACGCTCCGCTCTTAACTTACTGAGCTCCCTCTTTATAGACAATGGAGTATGTATAGCTTTTGTGAAGACTGTCCCATCCTATGCGAGACATCCATCCCTCAATAATAACTTAAATAATATTATGAGTGAACTCAAAACTAGTACAACCAAGGTAATAATCAGCTTTGCAAAGGATTCTATCATGGCTGAGCTATTTAGAGTAGCCATCCAGCAGAATATATCCAGAACGTGGATTGCAAGTGACAATTGGAGCAATTCCAAGTTAGTAGCTAGTATAGAAGATATTGCAAAGGTGGGCACAATATTTGGATTCACATTTGCAAGTGGTTTTATTCCAGGAATAGAAGATTATCTTAAAAACCTTTTTCCCTCTAATGACATGGCTACAAATGAAATTCTTGATGAATACAAAATGTGGAGATTTGGATGCTCAGAAGACTATAGAGAATATCTAAAGTGTTTGAACTCAACGTCTGATAATTGCCCTGTTCCTGCTTCTGCGATGCACAAATCGCCATTAGCCTGCATTGTGGACGATGTCTCTCGGCAAAATGATGATTATTTGATACGGTATATAGAAGTAGCATATTCTACAGCCTTGTCTGTTACAGCCGTTGCTCAAGCACTGAAAAATACAATATGCAAAGATGGAACTTGTGACAAGGATCTCCAAGTCTCACCACGCAAGGTTAGTAAATCAAAAAGGTAGATCAAAATTGACCTAAACTAAACTTAGAAGTTCAAGTCTATAGGTCTTCTAAAGAAGCAGAGGCTGAGACTGCATTCTGCAGTGTCACTATGGTGACATTCTACTGCTGTGGCATACAGTGTCAATAGTGCAACCAGAGTCTCTAAACACCAGAAAGCAGAACAGTACAATATCACCGGGACCATAGTAAGCAAAAAAAAAGTTATATATATATATATATATATATATATATATATATTGTGACAGGAAGTCAGGTAAATCTGTGGGTGTTGTCACAGACGGAACATACATTTCTGCCTTGTTTAGACAATACACCAATCGTTATTAGGCGTCGGCTGGAAAATGTAGCCAGGAAGACTCCAGCTGTTCAGAGTGAGGCAATTAAGGCCTCTATAAGAAGTCCAGAGGGTTACCACTAATTGCTGCATGCTGAGGCTTTCTGAGTGAAAGAGAGCAGAGCTGAAGGTCTCCTGAGCAGGTGAGGAGACCATTGATTTTTCTGTGTGATAAAAATCAAAAGACTATTGTTTTGTGCTGTACGACCAGCCCTGTCTGCCCAGCGCTAGGCTGAGCCAGACTCTATAGATAGGTTCCTGTGTGGAAGGTAGACGCCCAGAGTGGCTAGGGTTTATTTTATGTTTGATTTTGTTAATGCTGTTTGGATGCTTGCAATTGTTTTTCAGCAAGATGGAAAAATAAACCAAAAACGTTGTTTTCAACCGTCTTCGACTGCCAGTCTGTATAAATTCAGTGTGCGGTGAACCCATCTAAGGGGTCACACACCCCGCTACCGAGCTAACCCCTTACATATGGTGGAGCCCTGCGGGCAATTAAATTAAACCCAAAATGGAGGAGATACTGATGCAAATCAACAGTAGACGAATGCAGGTTTGCAGCGGAGCATTGCAGTTCAACAACAGGCCTACGCAGCTCAACAACAGGGCATTGCAGCTCAACAACAGGCTCACCAAGAAAGCATTGCAGGCTTGGAACAGAGACACCAGCAGCAAATGGAGGCCATCGTGAAACAACTTCAGAGACAGCAGACCGAGGCTGGGAGTCAGGCCAGTAACATACCGACTTTTCAGGTAAGACACTTGTTGCCAAAGATAACTGCAGATGAGGACCCTGAGATGTTTCTGACCACGTTTGAGAGAGCAGTGGAAAGAGAGAGTTGGCCTAAAGATCAGTGGGCTGGACTAGTGGCCCCCCTATTATCTGGAGAAGCCCAAAAGGCATATTTTAATTTGGAGCTTGCAGACGCAAAAAACTATGATTGTTTAAAAGAGGAAATATTGGCACGTTTCGGTGTAACCCTGGATGTCCGTGCTCAGCAGGTCCACAATTGAAGTTATCAGCAGAGGAAACCACCGCGGTCACAGATGTATGGCCTCATCCATTTGGCTAGGAAATGGCTGCAGCCAGAAACTCTGTCCGGACCAAAGGTTTTGGAGCGAGTAGTCATGGACAAATTTCTTAGGTCTCTTCCTAACACCCTGCAGAAATGGGTGAACCATGGTGGTCCGGAAACCGCAGACAAACTTGTAGACCTGGTCGAAAGGTATCTAACAACGGAGAATTTGTCCTCTTCCACCAGAGACGCACAGACTTTTCACCCCAAGACCAGACCGTCCCCACCTATAGGTAAGACTGCATGAAGGGATGGGGGTGGAGAGAGGTACCAAGGAGCAACTAGAGGAATTATCGGGACTACTGCTAATGTTTGGCGAGAGCGGCCTGGAAGACCCATCCCACAGGAGAGGACCAGAAGTTTGATCTGTTACCGTTGCCAGGAAGAGGGACAGCAGTTTGCCCAGCGGGTGATGAACCCATGCAGTGTGACTTTCTGACCGAGAGACGACAGTCCCTTTTTGCAACCACATCCACTGCAGTAAAGGGAAATGAGAAACCGTTATATAGAATGTGCTTAGATGGTAAAAATGTTGTGGTATTGTTGGATTCAGGTAGCCTGGTCACCTTAGTGAAAAGTGACCTAGTGGTGGGAAAAACCTTACATACGAGGACAATGGCTGTAGTTTGTGTACATGGGGACACTCGAGAATATCCGGTGACTACCATTTCCTTTGAAACCTCCCTCGGTAACTTGTGTCACCAGGTGGGTTTAGTTCCCAAACTGCCATATGACGCCATTGTGGGAAGGGATTTCCCAAAATTCTGGGAACTCTGGGACTGCCCAGATTCCACAGTAGGTGGTTCTTCTGAGGCTGAACCATCTACTCGAGGTCTCTTTTGAGAGGATCGCCACGGACTTGGTTGGCCCCTTACTGAAGTCCACTAGAGGGCACCAGCACATCTTGGTAATAATGGACTATGCCACCCGGTACCCAGAAGCGATTCCTCTCCGAAACACCTCTGCTAAAACCATTGCCAAAGAGTTGTTTCAGGTTTTCAGCCGTGTGGGTCTTCCTAAGGAAGTCCTAACTGACCAAGGCACCCCGTTTATGTCTAGGGTGACCAAAGCACTTTGTAAACTCCTGAAAGTGACCCAATTGCGTACATCAGTATATCACCCTCAGACAGACGGGTTAGTGGAAAGGTTTAATAAAACCTTAAAACAAATGTTGAGGAAGGTGGTGGATAAAAACGGAAAGAATTGGGATTATCTGCTCCCTTATCCGATGTTTGCAATAAGAGAGGTTCCCCAATCATCCACAGGGTTCTCTCTGTTTGAGCTACTGTATGGGAGGCACCCTCAGGGCCTACTGGATATTGCCAGGGAAACATGGGAGAGTGAGAGTTCCCCTCATCGAAGTGTGATTGAACATGTGGCCCAAATGCAAGACAGAATTGCCCAAGTGATGCCGATTGTGAAGGAACATTTGGCCCAAGCCCAATTGGCTCAACAAAGGATTTACAATCGTGGGGCCCAGGTCCGTTCCTTTGCACTTGGTGATAGGGTGTTGGTGTTGGTCCCCACAGTCGAAAGTAAATTCCTAGCCAAATGGCAGGGTCCATATGAAGTGTTGGAAAAAATGGGAGTGGTGAATTATAAAATTAGCCAACCGGGAAGACGAAAACCTGAGCAGCTCTATCACGTGAACTTGCTGAAACCATGGAAGGATAGAGAGTCCTTGGTCGCTAAGACTACCCGATTTTCTGCTCCATTTAACCTGGCTGTCCCTGAAGTTGGGATAGCGGAGACTCTATCCAAAACTCAGAAACAGGAGGTTAAAGAATTTGTGCTCCGTAATAAGGAGAAGTTTTCAGACCTGCCAGGTTGGGTCTCCGGAGTTGAACATGACATTATCACCACACCAGGGGATAAGGTCAAGTTGAAGCCTTATAGAATTCCAGAAGCCCGGCGAGAGGCAATTCGCCAGGAAGTAAAACAAATGCTTGAGCTGGAGGTGATAGAAGAGTCAAATAGTGATTGGTCAAGTCCCATTGTCTTAGTGCCCAAACCAGATGGAAGTTGGGGGTTTTGAAATGACTTTCGCCGCCTTAACCAAATCACTAAGTTTGACACCTATCCCATGCCCCGCATAGATGAACTGATTGATCGCTTAGGCACTGCCCGATACATGACAACGTTAGACCTGACCAAGGGTTATTGGCAAATTCCTCTCTCAGAGTCGGCCAGGGAAAAAACAGCATTTGTAACTCCAGACTGATCTTTCCAATATCGGAGGATGCCTTTTGGGTTACAAAATGCTCCCGCCACATTCCAACGCACCATGGATAAGACCCTTCGGCCTCATCGAGCCTATGCTGCTGCATACCTCGATGATGTTGTCATCCACAGTGAGGATTGGGAATCGCACTTGCCAAAAGTTCAGGCTGTGTTGGATTCCATCTGGAAAGCCGGGTTTACAGCCAATCCAAAAAAATTTACCCTTGGGCTAGAAGAGGCAAAGTATCTGGGGTATACCATTGGAAAAGGTCTAATCAAGCCCCAAATAAATAAAGTTGAGGCTATTCAGAATTGGCCACGTCCCACCAACAAGAAACAGGTTCGTGCATTTTTGGGGATCGCGGGCTACTATCGCCGCTTTATCCCCCATTTTGCCTCACAGGCTGTTCCCCTGACCAATTTAACCAAAGGGAAGGAGTCTGTAATGACCAAATGGACTCCCGAAGCAGAAACAGCTTTTCAGGCTTTAAAACAGGCCTTATGTAGTCAGCCAGTTTTAAATTCGCCTGATTTTTCATGGGACTTTGTGGTTCAGACAGATGCATCAAATGTGGGTTTAGGAGCTGTACTGTCTCAGGTTATCAAGGGGGAGGAACACCCTGTTATGTACCTCAGCCGAAAGTTGAAGGCCCATGAAGAGAATTATGCCACCATTGAGAAAGAATGTTTGGCGGTGAAATGGGCTTTGGATTCTCTCCGGTACTACCTCGTGGGTAGACAGTTTGAACTGGTGACGGATCATGCCCCATTGAAGTGGATGGCACAGAACAAAGAGACCAATAGGAGAATAAATAGGTGGTTCCTGGCCCTCCAGGAATTTAGTTTTGTGGTAACGCATCGCCCCGGTGCTAAAATGGGGAATGCAGATGGGTTGTCCCGAGTGCATGCCTGCCTGGCAACCTGTGTCCCAACCCTAGGGTTGAAACAAGAGGGGGGGTATGTGACAGGAAGTCAGGTAAATCTGTGGGTGTTGTCACAGACGGAACATACATTTCTGCCTTGTTTAGACAATACACCAATCGTTATTAGGCGTCGGCTGGAAAATGTAGCCAGGAAGGCTAAGAGCCGTTGGAAGACTCCAGCTGTTCAGAGTGAGGCAATTAAGGCCTCTATAAGAAGTCCAGAGGGTTACCACTAATTGCTGCATGCTGAGGCTTTCTGAGTGAAAGAGAGCAGAGCTGAAGGTCTCCTGAGCAGGTGAGGAGACCATTGATTTTTCTGTGTGATAAAAATCAAAAGACTATTGTTTTGTGCTGTACGACCAGCCCTGTCTGCCCAGCGCTAGGCTGAGCCAGACTCTATAGATAGGTTCCTGTGTGGAAGGTAGACGCCCAGAGTGGCTAGGGTTTATTTTATGTTTGATTTTGTTCATGCTGTTTGGATGCTTGCAATTGTTTTCCAGCAAGATGGAAAAATAAACCAAAAACGTTGTTTTCGACCGTCTTTGACTGCCAGTCTGTATAAATTCAGTGTGTGGTGAACCCATCCAAGGGGTCACACACCCCGCTACTGAGCTAACCCCTTACAATATATATACATATATCTAGATATATATCTGGATATATATATATTTAGATATGTATATAGATAAATTGTATGATGGCTGGCTGCTCAGATGTCCCATTCTCTTTAGTAGGATCAATCTCTGGGCACTATGCCTACCGAAAGTGACGAGGGGTATAATCCCATCCACAACTTCGAAATCAAGCATCATAGCCAGGGTATGTGTACACCTTTGGCCAATGCCTCTTCACCTAAAGGTGGCAGTTGTAGGGCAGCTTAACCTTGAGGTTTTACTGCCTCCCAACCTCACGTGTGAACAGGCCCTAATACTGCATTCAGTCACAAGTCCCTCCAATCACCACCACACCAGTGACAGTGTCACCAGAAAAGAGAAGATAGAAACAGTGCTCTTGATACACCAGACCAGTGCAGCCAGCAAAAATATACCTGGTCTTTGGGCCAGCTAGCCCTTTGGCTTTTGCACGACTGGCTGACTGGAATTGTTATATCAGTGTTGATACCCTAAGTACACAGCTTATAGAGCAGCAAGCCAACACTATAGAAAAGAAGGGTTCCAGGAGGCTATGCTCTTTCCTTCTCCATGTCCCTTCTTTGACCACATGGGACATGTGTGACCAGAAGGAAATGGAAACTACAGCCCCCTTTTTTGCCCACATATAGTAATAATTGCCCATTTTCTGCCCACATATATATTGATTGCCTGTTTGTTGCCTCCAATTTGTAACAGTTTCCCATTTACTGCCCACATATCATAACTATGCCTGTTTCATGGCCATATATTGTAAAAATTGCCGATTTATTACCCCAAATTGAAATTATAACTAATTTGTTGCCCACATATTATAAATTCTAAGTTTGTTGCCTGCAAGTTGTAAAAATTGCCTCTTTGTTGGTCATGCAGTGAAACAATTGCCCGTTTGTTATTTATGGAGTGCCACAGCTAAACAGTTGTTCCCTATGTATTGTTAGTATTGCCAGTATTTACCTTATTATTCTGTAGTCAGGGTTTTAAGGACCATAATACCCTACCCTTGTAGGCCTGTCACCATCAACCATGCCCCCAAATTTGATACAACTCTAATTTCCCATAGTAAGGTATTAACTGCAGATTGCTCACTGTCCACAAATATTTTTGCAAACTTAAACATCCTGATTCACTATTTTGATCCCTAATTTTTACATACTGAAAAAGACCAGGCACTAACAGTCATGCATGTTCAGAACTGCTTAAAACACAGATCTACACTAGAGATGAGCTTCGTGTTCGAGTCAAACTCATGTTCGACTCGAACATCGTATGTTCAACCGTTCGTCGAATTACGAACGTTAAGGCCCGTTTGCGCCAAATTCAAGTGGCGTGTCACGGCCCATAATTCACCGCAGCATTGCAGTGCATTGCTGGCTGATGATTGGCCAAGTATGCACTATGACCCGTATGCTTTGGCCAATCACAGCATGCAAAAAAACAGGGTGGCTTTGGCCAATTATGGTTCAGGGTGTTTAGTACACGCCCCACACTATATAAGGCCGCCTCCGTGGCGGCCTTGTGTAGTGTGTTGCGGTGAATAAGACAGAGAGAGACAGAGAGAGAGTGTCATTTTTTTTGTAGTTAGATAGAGCAGGCAGGCTAGTCAGTTACAGTGTGTAGAGGATATATATGCATCCCAGGTGTTGTATATATATTTATACACTGTATTGAGTTTAGCTAGATACGCTCTTCCTAATATACTGACAGGCAGGCAGGTGATTGTGCTAGCTGCAGTATTTTCACTTGGTGTACTGTGTGCTCTGCACAGTGTGCACCTAAAGCTTTGTGAATACAATTGCTGTTGTTCTCATATTAATACCACAGGCAGTGGCTGATCAGCAAGTATTCTCACATGGTGTACTGTATCCTCTGCACAGTGTGCACCTAAAGCCACATGAATACAATTGCTGTTGTTCTCATATTAATACCACAGGCAGTGACTAATCAGCAAGTATTTTCACTTGGTGTACTGTGTCCTCTGCACAGTGTGCCCCTAAAGCAACATGAATACAATTGATGTTGTTCTCATATTAATACCACAGGCAGTGACTGCTCAGCAAGTATTTTCACCTGGTGTACTGTGTCCTCTGCACAGTGTGCACCTAAAGCCACGTGAATACAATTGCTGTTGTTGTCATATTATTACCACAGGCAGTGACTGATCAGCAAGGATTTTCTCTTGTTGTACTGTGTCCTCTGCACAGTGTGCACCTAAAGCTACGTCAATACATTTGCTGGTGTTCTCATATTAATACCACAGGCAGAAATCTGCAAGTATTTTCACTTGGTGTACTGTGTCCTCTGCACAGTTGTGCACCTAAAGTGACGTGAATACAATTGCTGTTGTTGTCATATTAATACCACAGGCAGTGACTGATCAGCAAGTATTTTCACTTGTTGTACTGTGTCCTCTGCACAATGTGCACCTAAAGCTATGTCAATACATTTGCTGGTGTTCTCATATTAATACCACAGGCAAGAATCTGCAAGTATTTTCACTTGGTGTACTGCGTCCTCTGCACAGTGTGCACCTAAAGCCACATGAATACAATTGCTGTTGTTCTAATATTAATACCACAGGCAGGGATCTGCAAGTATTTCCACTTGGTGTACTCTGTCCTCTGCACAGTGTGCACCTAAAGCTACGTCAATACATTTGCTGGTGTTCTCATATTAATACCACAGGCAGGAATCTGCAAGTATTTTCACTTGGTGTACTGTGTCCTCTGCACAGTGTGCATCTAAAGCCACGTGAATAGAATTGCTGTTGTTGTCATATTATTACCACAGGCAGTGACTGATCAGCAAGTATTTTCACTTGTTGTACTGTGTCCTCTGCACAGTGTGCACCTAAAGCTATGTCAATACATTTGCTGGTGTTCTTATATTAACCACTTCCTTACTGGGCACATATACCCCTTCCTGACCAGGTGAAATTTCAGCTTGTGGCACTGCATCACTTTAACTGACAGTTGCGCGGTCGTGCGACGTGGCTCCCAAACAAAATTGACGTCCTTTTTCCCCCACAAATAGAGCTTTCTTTTGGTGGTATTTGATCGCCTCTGCGGTTTTTATTTTTTGCGCTATAAACAAAAATAGAGCGACAATTTTGAAAAAAAAACAACAATATTTTTTACTTGTTGCTGCAATAAATAGCCCAATTTAAAAAAAAAAAAAAAAAATCTCAGTCTAGGCGATACGTATTCTCCTACATATTGTTGATAAAAAATTTTTTAAAAAAATCGCAAAAAGCGTCTGGTTTGCGCAAAAGTTATTGCGCTTACAAAATAGGGGACAGAATTATTATTATTTTTTATTATTTTTTTTTACTACTAATGCCGGCGATCAGCATTTTTTTTGTGACTGCGACATTATGGCGGACACATCGGACACTTTTGACACATTTTTGGCGCCATTCACATTTATACAGCGATCAGTGCTATAAACATGCACTAATTACTGTATAAATGTGACTGGCATTGAAGGGGTTAACACTAGGGGGTGAGGAAGGGGTTAAATGTGTACCCTGAATTGTGTTCTAACTGTGTGTGGAGGGGGGTGACTGGGGGAGGTGACCGATCTATGTCCCTATGTACAAGGGACACAGATTGGTCTCCTCTCTCCCCTGACAGGACATGGATCTCTGTGTTTACACACAGAGCTCCACGTCTTGTCCCTGTAGCCGCTGATCCCGAGTGCCTGGCGGACATCACGGCCGCTAGGCACTCGCATCGGCATCGTGTGCATGCGGCGAGGACGCGTGCACACCCGCGCCGCCGACTGCGTGCGCAGGCCGTAAAAACACGGCCAGTTACAGAATTAGAACCACCCTGCGGCCGTATAAAGTCGTACGGCCGTCGGGTAGTGGTTAATACCACAGGCAGGGATCTGCAAGTATTTTCACTTGGTGTACTGTGTCCTCTGCACAGTCGGCACCTAAAGCTATGTCAATAAATTTGCTGGTGTTCTCATATTAATCCCACAGGCAGGGATCTGCAAGTATTTTTACTTGGTGTACTGTGTCCTCTGCACAGTGTGCACCTAAAGCTACATGAATACAATTGCTGTTGTTCTCATATTAGAACCACAGGCAGTGACTGATCTGCAAGTATTGTCAGTATTTGTGCAGCTACATGCTTGAGCTGGTGTGCTTGGGGGACAGGAGCCACACTGGGGCAGATCTGTCAGCTCTGCAGGGGCAGGCTAAAAGGTGGTTGACACCACGCCAGCTTAAGCCAGGAATGGTGGTGTGCAACAATGGTACCAACCTCCTCTCCGCCATGCGACAGGGACAACACACCCATGTGCCCTGTCCTGTCACCATTTGAGGAGGCAATAAGGATGGTGAGCAGTGACAGTGCATGCATCAGTGATACTGTCCCTCTTATCCACCTGTTGGAGCACACGCTGCATGGGATAATGGACTGGGCCCTTGAGGCAGAATAGAGGGAAGAAGAGGAGGACTTCTTTACCTCTCAAGGCCCCCTTTATCCAGACAGTGTTCCTGCTTGCCCGCCTAGCACACAGGAAAAGGACAAGGAGGAGGAGGAGGAGGATTGTGTCAGCATTGAGGTGAAGCCTAGCACTCAGCATCAGCAACAGTCTTCAAGGGATCAATTATAGTCCCAAGAAACCCATGGACTTGTACGTGGCTGGGACAAGGTGGATGCGGATCATGTCATCCTCAGTGACCCAGAGGACTCCACACCGAATGCCTCAGCAAACCTACACTGTATGGCCTCCCTGATCCTGCAAAGCCTGAGGAAGGATCCTCGTATTCGTGCTATCAAGGAGAGGGATCATTACTGGCTGGCAACCCTCCTTGATCCACGTTACAAGGGTAAGATTGCGGACCTTATCTTGCCGGCACAGAGGGAGCAGAAGATGAAACATCTTCGGGAGGCCTTGCAGAAAGGTCTGTGAAACGCGTTCCCAGAGACTGGGAGGTTACAAAATCCTATTCCTGGACAACGTGTTGCTGAGGCTTCGGTCAGTCACAGAAGGTGGAGAAGGTGGCCGTCTGACTGATACGTTCAGACAATTTTTTAGTCCGCAGCCCCAAGGTATGACCGGTTCCAGCAACCATCGCCAGCGTCTGTTTTGCATGGTGCGGGAATACCTAGGGGCAAGATAAGACTTGGACACCTTTTCCACCGAAAATCCTCTGGCTTACTGGGTCTTGAGGATGGATCACTGGCCAAAGCTTGCACAGTATGCAATTGAGCTACTGGCCTGTCCTGCATCCAGCGTTCTTTCGGAACGCACATACAGTGCTGCTGGAGGCTTTGTAACTGATCACAGGGTGCGCCTCTCCACCGACTCGGTCGATCGACTGACCTTCATAAAAATGAATCAGGCTTGGACCATCACCAGCTACCAAGCACCTGATGCTGATGTAACTGAATAATTTTTTTTTTAAATGTCAGATCCCTTCAAGACTGACTATGCTGATGCTCAGTGACTATCCTGTTATGCTGAGTGACTATCCTTTTCCTCCTCAATGATCATGCTGTTAGCTTGTAAGAAAATATTTGGTTCTGGGCACCGCCACAAAAGCCTAAGGCCCAATTTTTCTGCCCATGTTTAACAGGGGTGTGTAATTACAATTTTTGATGCAATACTTTGCAGCAGGGCTTATTCCTGCGCTCCAACTAGAGTATCTGTGAGGGGTTACTGTGTTGTGGAACCAGTGCCTAAGGCCCAATTTTTCTGCCACAGTTCAACAGGGGCATGTAATTACAATTCTTGATCTAATATTTCACAGCAGGGCCTATTCCTGCGTCCACCAAGAGTAACTGTGAGGGCTTACAGTGTTGTGGCACCACCACCACCACCACCAACAAAGGCCCAATTTTTCTGCCCCTGTTCAACAGGGGCATGTAATTACAATTCTTGATCTAATATTTAACAGCAGGGCCCATTCCTGCACCCACCAAGAGTAACTGTGAGGACTTACAGTGTTGTGGCACCAGCGCCAACACCAAAGGCCCAATTTGTCTACCACTGTTCAACAATGGCATGCAATTACAATTCTTGATATAATAGTTTACAGCAGGGTGTTCCAGCACCCACCAAGACTAACTGTGAGGGCTTACAGTGTTGTGGCAACACCAACACCTAGGGCCCAAATTTCTGCAGAGTATATTCGGCAGGCCCCTACTTTCAAACGTCCAACTTACAAATGACTCCTACTTGCAAACAAAAGGAGACAACAGGAAGTGAGAGGAAATCTACCCCTAGGAAGGGAAATTATCTTCTGTAAGAGGTGTCTCCTGTCCACTGATGCTTTATTACCAATCCTTGTTTCACAAAAAAAAAAAACATTTTCCAAAAAACAATTGTCATTGGGACAGAAAGTGAGGTGAAATCTTCTGAACAGATGCGCACAGACAGCAAAACAAATGTTACAGGGGTGATAACCCTTCTCTATGTTTTCCAAAAAGCTTAAAAATAGATTTTTTGGGCTGGAGCTACACTTTAAAAAAGTACCAGTTCAAAATTACAAACAGATTCTACTTAACTACAAACCTACAGTCCCTGTCTTGTTTGCACCGCCTGTATACTGCTGTTTAAAGTATATAGGGCCAAAGAGGCTGGTAATGACCTTGGGTGAGGGGGGGAAACCCATGATATTTTTTTCAATGATTTTCATCCATATTGCAGGGACCAGACATTACGTTAAAGCCACAAGCAGTTTTAAATGACTTTTTTCTTATAGTAATGTCATTTTGTGCAGGGACAGGTCTAAACACTTTCTACTTCACAGTCATACTATAGACACCCAGCAGGTATGATATTTAAAGGAATTTTTCAATTTGTTTTTTCACTTTAAGCATCATTAAAATCACTGCTCCCCAAAAAAAACTTTAGTTTTTAAAACTTTTTTTGCATTGATACTGTACATGTTCCCTGGGGTAAGACCTGGGTCCCCAAACCCGTTTTACCCAGGTCCCCAAACCCGACAATAACTTGCATATTAGCCTTTAAAATTTGATTTTCGAACGTTCGAGACCCAAAGACCGGGTTCTAAAGTTTGCGTGAACGTTCAGTCCGTTCGAAGGTTCTGGTGCGAACCGAACGGGGGGTATACCATTTAATTGTTTTGCAACTCAACTGTTTTACAATGTTTGTATGTTTTTACTTTTAGCCACGTGGTTAGCTATTTGTATATTTGTAGTTAGGAGTGAAATTTAGGTTTGTTGTTACCATTGGTTCAGGGGGAATCCTGTAGGTTCAAGATTTGCAGTCCCAGTGAATTCATGTGCAGGTTTTGCCAGTGAGAATTTACTTAAACCATTTTGTGTTGCCTGGCCTTTGAACTATGACCAGCAAGAAAAGCCAATAAGGGGACTTATCCCCCTTAGTATTAAGCGGCACAGGAAAGCCGTGTAAGTGTATTGAAATCTGATGTAAGGAAAGGATAGAGAAAACTGACAAACTGCATAAGGAAACTATACTTTAATTCTGATTTGACAGTCTAACCTTTTGCTGCTTTTTTTCAGGGTTTTTTGTGGTTAATTTTAGATCAGTGATCATTTTTGTTTTAATTTATCCTGTCCATAGCAAACATTTTTTTTTCAGCAAGGCTTTCATTAACCCGGTTCCCGACCGGCTCACGCAGATATACTTCGGCAGAATGGCTCCCCTGGGCGAAACCCCGTAGGGGGTATGTTCTTATCTTTTTCGGCCACCAGAGGGTGCGCGCGGCCACAGCTGCACGGCGGGGAACCCCTTGCGTGTGGCCAGCAGGCACGAATGATGTCGGCCACACGTGATCGCTTGCACGAGCACCAGCACAGGGATTTGTACACAAATCCCTGTGCTGCCCTACTAAGTAGGAGAAAACGATGTCTCCTCTCCTAGTCACACATTTAATTCCCTTGATCGCCCGCTAGTGTTAACCTCTTCTCTGCCAGTGACATTTACACAGTAATCAGTGCATTTTTATACCACTGATCGTTGTATAATTGTCAATGGTCCCAAAAAAGTGTCAAAAGTGTCCGATCTGTCTGTTTCAATGTCGCAGTACCGCAAAAAATCACAGATCACTGCCATTACTAGTAAACAATAAATAAATAATAAAAAATGCCATAAATCTTTCCCATAGTTTGTAGAAGCTATAACTTTTGCGCAAACCAATCAATATATGCTTATTGCTATTTTTTTTACCAAAAATATGTAGAAAAATATATATTGGCCTAAACCAGGGGTGCCCAACCTTTTAAAGAGCGAGGGCCACTTAAGCGACTTGGTAACCGGTCACGGGCCACAATGAGTGGAGTGGGTGGATGGCATGTCCATGTCTGCTCTGCCCCCCCCCAGGATCAACTGGGGGGTAGATTGGGTTTACGGGTTTGTCGGCATCATCAACAGCATCACCGACTTCAACATCATCATTACCAGGACACCTCAGCATCATCTCATCTCATTTCTCATCGTCATCATCATCGGCAGCGCCTTCGACATCACCATCCCATCTCACCTCATCATCATCTTCATAATCATCTCATCATCCGATCACCATCAGCATTTTCCCACCATGTTCAACATCAAATACTCAGCTCACACCCTCCGCAGCCTAATGAATACCGCCTCAACACTACCAACCTCCACCCAAAAAATACTACGAAAAGAACAACTTCTAATAATCAATCGACAATCGACTGCCAAAAACAGGATCGCACCACTTTAACTACAACACCTATCATGCGCCCTGATCAACACCATATCAGCAGTGAAGCACAAACAGGAAATTCATGACTTCATCACTCAACACAACACAGAATGCCTCTTTATCACACTTGACTGTAACACCATTCTAGCATAATTAGTGCCTGAGAACTATTGCATCCTAACTGAGCATTGAATAGGGCAAAGAGGAGGCGGCCTAGCAGTGATCAACAAATCTCACCTCTCTTTCACCAAACCAACTCTACAGAACTCATTGCCTTTCATGGAAACACTCACACTGCAACTTCAAACAACACCCGAGGAAACCATCCACATACTGCTATGCTACAGACCACCGGGACCAAAGACTGACCTCTCCGCATCTTTCACCAAATTCATCTCTACATACACCTTGAAAACCAAACACCTCCTGCTACTCGGGGACTCAACCTTTGGGCTGACTCCTCCCAGGACCCCATCACTACCGCCTGCATCAACCAACTGGAAGAACTAGGTCTGCAGCAACTGATAAATGCTCCCATGCATGTTTCGGGTCACACCCTTGACCTTATCTTCAATCAAAATATGGACATCCATATACTGTACACCATGCCTTTACCATGGACGGACCACTACGCCAAAAAATGTAAAATAACTACCAACACCATCTTCCAAAAACCTACACACTCAAAAACAACACACTGGACAAGATTACAGAAGAAACTACAATCACAACTCCTCAAAACCACACTATCCAACAAAATAGCAATGCTAAATCAAAACCACTCAACGGATAAAACACTCAACTCACTTAACAAAGCATTACTACAGACAGCAGACACAGTCGCTCCAAGACGCAGAGTACTCATCCACAAAAGTAATTTGGGCTGGTTCAATGACATTCTTACATTACTGAAGCAAAAACGAAGAAGAGCTGAAGGAGCCTGGAGAAGGAACTCAACAAAGGAAAACCACACAAACTACAAATTACTCACCAAGAAATACCACAAAGCAATCTTCAAAGCAAAAAAAGAACACTTCTCTAACACCATCTCAAAAGCCCTAAACCGTCCCTGCAAACTTTTCACTAGTCGCTCAGACTATGAACTCCACCTGCCAAGAGCTGCCAGCAAACGAAACACAAGAATTCTGCAATGAACTATCTGATTTTTTTATTGACAAAATCGAAAACATTCGTGAAATAATTAAGCAATAAAAAAAAAACAACCTCACTCGGCCAGAGAAAGAAGAAAAAAGATACATAAATACTTTACAATCAACAAAATTTATTCTGGTCCCAATCACCATCGACACCACCAAAATCATCATCAGAAGCCTCTGAGACAGCACATCACCAATTGACATTATTTCTACAAAACTCCTGAAAGAATGTACCGACATCCTGGCACCCACCATAACACACCTCATAAATCAATCGTTCAGAGAAGGTATTGTTCCGATCTCCCTCAAGCAAGGCATAATCAAACCCCTCCTAAAGAAAGCCAACCTTAAACCCCAAAGACCCAAACTACCGCAGACCAGTAACAAGCCTTAACACCATCTCCAAGATCATAGAGAAAGTAGTAGTACAACAGCTACAACTCCATTTGGACACCTACAAACTCCTGGACCCACTATAATCGGGTTTCTGCCCAGGCCATGGGACGGCAACGGCACTTCTCAAAATATGGGATGACGCCCTCGAAGCAGCAGATGACGGAGAATCATGTCTCCTGGTTCTGCTGGACCTCAGCGTGGCTTTCGACACAGTAGACCACAAAACTCTGCTCACTCGTCTCACAGAAGTAGCCGAAGTCGCAGACTCTGATCTACCCTGGTTTGCATCCTTCCTAGAGAATCGATCGCAGACAGTGAAACTAGGAGCCTTCACTTTGGAAGCAAGCTCAATTACATGCAGAGTCCCTCAAGGATCACCCTTGTCGCCCGTGCCTTTCAACATCTACCTCCACCCACTCCTCAAAATCATCGACAAACAGGACCCACTCTATCATTTCTACGCTGATGACACTCAACTCTACCTTTACATCACCGGAAAAAAAGACCAATACCACGCACTAGAAAATTGCCTCTTATTGATCGATAATTGGATGATGGAGAGCTCCCTCAAACTTAATGGATCAAAAACAGAACTTCTCATTCTCCAAGCAAACTGAAAGAAAAACTCCAGGACTACATGCACACCACCCACCATCCTTGGCCAAACCATCACCCCAAGCACCAAAGTCAAAAGCCTCTGAGTCATTTTTGACTCAGATATGACTATGGACGCACAAATAGGATCAGCGGATCTCACCATCTTCTCCGCCTGCTGCATAGACTCATCCCCTTCATCCCAGAAGAGGACACAGCAGTACTAGTTGGTAGTAGATTTTGCGTCTACAAGTTGTCCAGAACACAGCAGCCAGACTGGTAATGGGAAAAAACCCTGGGAATCAATCACCCCGTTCCTGAGGTCCTTACATTGGCAAGCCGTAAAGGATCGGGTTACACTCAAGACCCTCTGTCTCACTCACAAATGCACACAAGGAAACGCTCTTCAATACCTATGCGAGAAAATTAAACACTACACCCCTAGTCGCATCCTCCGGTCAACTAACCAAAACCTCCTCCACATCCCCAAGACCCGCTACAAATCTAAAGGAGAACGAAGATTTGCAGTCCAAGGACCACGGCTATGGAACGCCCTACCCACGAACATCCGCATGGAAGAAAACCATCGGGCCTTCAGGAAAAAACATAACACCCACCTCTTCTGAAGGATCAGGACGACACTGGATGCAAAGTGCCTTGAGGCGATTTAGTTCGCATTTGTAGCGCTATATAAGTTACTCACTCGCATACCACAGGTGCAACGCAGTGTACCTTTGGCTTTCCTTCACTTTGCAATAGACGTCTATTACAGTATATTCTGCAGGTTGGTGCACTTTCAGAAAGCTCACCAAACTCGCAGGTAATAACAGAAGTCTATGGCTCAGTGCAGGTAACCTGCAGATAAACTTCTCTGCACCTGCGGATCAGTTTGAAAGCAGCCCAGTAATCACTGCAGAAAAGATATGCCCATATATACACTGTTATTTTAGTAATAAACTGACCTTCAATAACAGTATTCTATTCTATCCTAGAGCAGGAGGTCGCAGGCTACATCAGAGGGCTTCGTGGGCCACATGTGGCCCCCGGGCCATTGGTTGGGAAACCCTGGCTTAAACTGATAAAGATATTTTTTTTAAATTGAGGATATTTATTATAGCAAAAAATATTGTTTTTTTTTCCAGAATTGTCGGTATTTTTTTGTTTATATTGCAAAAAATAAAAACCAAAGAGGTGATTAAAATACCACCAAAATAAAGCTCTATTTGTGGGGAAAAAAGGACGCAAATTTAGTTTGGGCACAACATCGCACGACCGTTGTAAAAAGTGCTCTAGTCAGGAAAGAAGTAAAATCTGTGGTTAATGATGGGTTTTACCAATAAGTTTAGGTTTACTGAATTTAAAACAGGATATGCAAAGCCCTTGGCAAATCAAACACAGGCAGGTTCTCCCATTTGTAGTCAAAATCATTTGTACCTAATGCAGTAGAGTAGATAATAATTTTCAATGTTATTGAAAAAATAAGGCTGGTCATTGTCATTTTTATTTTACAGCTCCTCAAAGAGTTAAAGAAAGCCAACTTTACCTACAATGGTGAATCATTCCACTTTAATTCATTTGGGGAAGTGTTACGCAGCTATACTTTGTATAACTGGCAATTGATGGATAAATCTGTTAACTTGATGATTGTCGGGCAGTACGACACAGTCAATCAAAACCTAAGCATAAACCAAAGTCTTCTTGTCTGGAACAACGTCAACAGCTCGGTATGTAACACAGGCTAACAAACAAATGACAAATAATACATGTTTCATGTAATACCAATTCTGTTGTATTGTACAATAGATTTATTTTTCTGGATAAAAATTTTAGACAAGGGCTAGGTTTATGATATAAGACAAGAGATAAAATATTCAAGGTAGAGCTCAGCTTTGGCAAATTAAAAAAAATACCCCCACCTGAAAGTGACAAAGGTATCTTTAGCTGCAATACCAACCTCTTTTGCATTGCTGTCCTGCTTAATTCTTTTTAAAGACTAAACATCCTCAGTCTTCTAGTTCCAATGAAACCCCAGCACCCTGAATTATTAAATCAAGAGAGTGCAAAGCATTGTGGACCTGCCCCTTAAGGGATGTCATCACAATGCTCTTAGTTGGGCTTCAAGTTTATCCTGAAGGTAAATAATAGCCAAAAACTTGTATTTTCAAGAGTCAGAATCTATTTAAAGTTTTTATTGCTGTTGAGGTCCTCAATGGGGAGATTTTTTTAATCGTGTTGCCCTGGCGGCATTGTGAAAATAAATGAGAGGATGCAGGGGTCCCAGGTACAAGTAGACAAAGGAAACAATAAAAACCTAATCCCTCCTATTGCTAAAAAAATATTTTGCTTTTATTGCTGCCATTGTCAGAGCGATATCATATGACTTGTCCTGTGACCATGGCCACTTAAAAAATATAGGCAAAATGGGTAGCTGACCCAAGCCAGATCATTAAGTCCCTGTAAAATATTCCACACATTAAGCAGGCCATAGACGGGTCAGATCTTGGCCAGTTCTCTAAATAGAGCAAAGATCTGCAATCCAATCTAACATTGTGAGCATAGAGAGGACTGACGGTAGTGGGAGCATGAGGAGAGGTGAGGGGACTGAAGGTTAGGTGACAATGGAGAAAGGGAACTGAAGCTGGAAGGTGCAGTGGGTATGGAGATATGTGAGAGGACTGAATGAAGAGAGGTGATGTGATTAAAGGTGTGATAAGGATGGAAAGAGGTGAATGGACCAAAGGTGGGAAGAGAATGGAGAGAGTTGAGCAGACTAAAGGTGGTGTGAGCATGTAGAGAAGTGAGAGGACTGAAAGTGGATGAGCATGAAGAGAGGTGAGTGGACTGAGAATGCTTTGGTGTTCATTATATCACACTTAACTCTTCTGGGATCCGGTGCTGAGTCTTACTATTTTGCAGATGCTGGCACTTCCAGGATTCACCTGGACCATGGGCGCTGTGGCCACTCAGGATGTTGACAGCTCACCCGATTGGCACCATACCCTAAATAATGAAAAGACACTTGGCTTGGCCATTTGAGCAATGCTCTACTCTGCATTGCTTTAGCTGCTAAAATGCATGTGCACTAAATGCACTAAAATTGCAACACAGCACACTACAACACATGGTAGTGTGTTACCATGTGTTGTGGTGTGCTGTCATGCAGGTTGGGATTCCATTAAAGCGGCTATAAACCATGGATGTTGTAAAATAAAAAATAAAAATAAAAAAACCTGCAAAGCAATGGCATAAAGTGCTAGTATGCAAATACTCACCTTGGAATGAAGCCCTTCAGCGCTGAACTGTCACCGCTGAGAGGGCTCACATTTCCCGTCCAACATACCAGGTTCACGTGCTCAGGCTATGATTGGCCCGCGCCGTGATGACATTACTCATGCACAAGCCCACAGGAGCCCTCGGTTCTGGAATGAAGCTCTGAAGTTCCGGCAAAGTATGTCGGACCTTCAGAGGGCATGCACCAGTGATGTCACTGGCTAAATGCAGCGTGAATATCTCCTAAAAGTGCACTGTTTAGGAGATATTAATTTTACCTAGAGGTAAGCCTTATTACAGGCTTACCTATAAGTAAAAATTACCAAGCAGGGTTTACTACCGCTTTTAAAAAGAAAAGAACCACCAGAACCAGAGCTTTTTTTCTCAGGAAATAGGTGCAGGAACTCAACCACGACCCCGTTCAGATTTCAAAAACAGTAGAAGGGTCTTAAAGAGGCATTAAATACCAGAATTGCATTACATACAGAGTGCAGAGTTCAGGGGGTTACACACAGAGTGCAGAGCTGTCACTTGTAAACACAGAAACCAGACTTCTGTGTTTACAAGTGATTGTGGCGAGCAGGCACCAAAGGGTCTGAGCCAAAGGTGGTGGAACTGAGTTCCCCCAAGTTCCCCCAGAAAAAAAGCCCTGACCAGAACACATAGGTGCAAATCTAGCCTAAAACTGGTTTGAGTTTTGTGTTGCTACATAAAATGTATTTGTTTATATTTTCATCTTTAAATTATTATGATGCCATGTATTTGGGAAGAACAATATGGAGAGGGTGGCCCACCCATGAAAGGTTCACCCTGGGCACATAAATGTTTTGGAATGGCCCAATTCCAAGACAGCAAGTGTAGGATAATCACATGTGATTGTAAAAACCTGAAAGACGTAACCATTCCCTAAAAATTATGCTTTGGCTGGAGTCAGGTTTTAAAAGTTCATTCCAACTAAAATAGATATTTGATTTTTTTTGCTGAGTTCCCTGGTGTGTCCAGAGTGTACCCAAAATGATAATAACTTTATTTTCCTGTCCTAATGTGTATAAATTAGGAAAAAAAAATTTTGTTACTTCCTGCCTGGTAGTGAGAGCTGAGCTGCCATGGGTTGCAATCTGATAAATTAAATAATTCCAGTTAAATTCCAGTAGAATTTTCTGGCTCTGGTCATTGGCTAGCACAGTCCATCACTCTGCCAAGTTTCCACACTTATGTCACAGTAAGCCAAACTATTATTGCATTATTTTCCAAAACATTCTGAAAATTAATTGCAGGATTTAAAATTGTTCTAATTAGGGAATTTTATTTTGCAGGTCCCTTTTTCCAACTGTACGGCAACATGCAAGCCTGGATATTTCAAGAAGCATTCATTTATCAGCTGCTGCTATGAATGTATTGCATGTGCAGAAAATACCTACTCCCCCATGCCTGGTAGGTATATTGGGATCTTACTGGCACACTGAACTTTCATCTTTCCCTTTCTGTGGGCAGATAGTTGATACATTTCTCCAGCTATGAAGTGCTGTTGCTACTATCTACTATCATGCTCGAATGAGTTCTAGAAATGTATTATGTTCAGTAGGAAAAAAAAAAAAATGCAATTCTATTCTTTTCGACTTTTTGTGATCAGGGGTCAGTGAAGCCTTAAAGCACAGGCCCAGTTTTGAAACATCAACTATACTGGATACTGTATAAATGTATGACTAATTTGCATGCCAGATAGGTATAATGGGATCTCACTGGCATGCTGAACTTATATGTTTTCCATCTTGTGGGCAGATAGTTATAGAAATGTATTATGTTCAGTCCAAAAAAAACATTTTAATACAGCTTACCTGTAAAATCCTTTTCTTGGGAATACATCAAGGGACACAGAGCCTTAATTACTTAATGGGTTATGTAGTCACCACAGGTGATTGGACACTGGCAAACCCAAATTAAAATTGAGTTCCTCCCCTATATTTTTGTAGCAAAGCAATAAGTGTTCCACGTTTAACTCCGAAGAGGGGTGGGAGCTCTGTGTCCCGTGATGTATTCCCAGGAAAAGGATTTTACAGGTAAGCTGTATTAAAAATTCCTATTTTTTTGATCATACATCACGGGACACAGAGCCTTAAAGAGGTTGTAAAGGAAAAAAAATGTTTTCATAATAAGCATCCTTTTTCTGCAGACATTCCTCTTTTCACTTCCTCATTGTTAGTTTTTGCTCAGAAGTTGCTCTTTTTCTTCTCTGTTCTGTTCACTTCCTGCTTGTCTGATTTTACTGACCACCGTGAAGGGAGGCTTTACTGCGGTGGTCAGTAACCTGCTCACCCCCTCCTGGGAACTACATCTGTGTGGCAGGATGCTCTCTACGTGTTAGAGACTTCAAGGAGGTGTGAATTACTGGGCGTGCCGCAATGCATACTGGGAAATGTAGTTCTTGCATAAACGAGCGATGCAATCCAGGAAGTGAATGAGAGAACAGAAACTAGAACGCCGGAGGTGATATAGATGAAGGAATTTAATAGGTATTTACTCGTTTTTTAACAGAATCGTTACACTATTCTGTCTGTCTACCTTGCAGACATTAATTTTAGGCAAAAAATGTTTTTCCTTTACAACTCCTTTAATCACTTAATGGAATGTCCCTTAGCAATGCTAACATTTGAGGGGAGGGAGATGCAGATCAGAATAAGACCACCATCGAGCCAGAGGATCTATACTGCTGCCTGCAGCACACTAGGCCCGAAGGCGGCATCCTCGTAAACCTCTCACATCTACCTGGTAGCATTTAGTAAATGTATGGACCGAAGACCAAGTAGCAGCCTTACAGATCTGAGCCATGGAGGCCTGGTGATGCACTGCTCATGAAGCACAAACTGCTCTAGTCGAGTGCGCTTTCACCTGAAAAGGAGGGATCTTCTTTTCTAAACCATATAGGCCTGAATAATGACTTATCAAATCCATCTTGCAATAGTGGATTTTGACGCTGCCTGGCCCTTCTTTGGGCCTTGTGGCAGAATGAATAGACAATCAGTCTTCCTTATCTGAGCCGTAGCTTGCAGATAAACCTTTACCGCTCTTACAACATCTAGAGAGTGTAGACTCTCTTTCTCTGCAGACTGCGGTTCTGGGGAAAAAGGCAGTAGGACTATATCTTAAATTCAGATGAAAACCTGAAACCACCTTAGGTAAGAAATTTGGGTGAGGACGCAGCACCACCCTGTCTTCATGAATAATCATATACGGTTCTTTACACGAATAAGCCGCCAATTCCAATACCCTCCTTGCTGAGAATATGGCTACAAGAACAAACTGTTTCTGTGTCAACAGACTTAGAGAAACCTGGTGTAAAGGTTCAAAAGGTAGCTTCTGTGAAACAGATAATACCAAATTTAAATCCCATGGGCACGCAGGAGACTTAACCGGTGGTTTCAAACGCAGTGCACCCTGAATAAAGGCCCTGACTAGGCAAGCGGTTTTTGAAAAAATACCGACAAGGTCGAGATTTGGCCCTTGATAGTGCTCAAGGCCAACTTCATATTTAAGCTCAACTGAAGAAAGGCAAGAATCCTATTAATGGCATACTTCCTAGGATGCCACTTTCTGGGTTCACACCAGGAAGCATATGCCTTCCAGGTTCTAGAGTAGATGAGCCTGGAGGCCGGCTTCCAATCATTAACCAGAGTGGATAGGACTGGCCCTGAGAGCCCACGTTTCCTCAGAATGTGGGTCTCAACAGCCAAACCGTCAAATTTAGACTTTGTAAGGCAGGATGGAATTGTAGACCCTGCGACAGTAGGTCTGGGCATAGTGGGAGAACCCAAGGTCTTCCTACTTCCATCCTTATGATTTCTGCATACCAGGGTCTCCTGGGCCAAGCCAAAATCACAGACTTTCCTTCCTTCTTGAATCGGAACCAGAGATAATAAATCACAGAATACTGATCCCATGAGATTGTCAGGGTGTCTGACTCTTGAGCACAGGGATCTCTTGTTCTTGACACAAAGCTGTCCAGCTTTGCGTTGAACCTGGAAGCCAACAGGTCCACATCTAAGGGTTCCCCATTTCTGACATATGATTTGAAACATGTCGGGGTGTAGAGACCATTCTCCTGGACTCAGCTGCTGTCGGCTTAAATAATCCGCCTGCCAATTTATTACCCCTGGAATGAAGGCCACAGATAGGCAAGGAATATGCCTTTCTGCCCAGGCCAGGATGTGATTCACCTCTTTTTGGGCATCCAGACTTCTGGTGCCTCCTTGGTGATTGATATAGGCCACGACCATAGCATTGTCGGACTGGATTCAAACAGGCCAGCCTTGTAGTCTGTAAGACCAAACTTTGAGGGCCAAATGAATTGCCCAAGTCTCCAGAATGTTGATGGGTAGGAGCTTTTTGGCCCCGGACCACTTCCCCTGGGCAGATGCTTCTTCTAGAACTGCCCCTCAGCCCAGCAGGCTGGTGTCTGTGGTCACCACTTTCCAGGAAAATCAGAAAAAGACCATACACTGTGTAGTAATTATCGTCCAATCTCCCTTACCAATATAGATATACGTTTATACTCTAAAGTTATTGCCAACAGATTGTCACCTATCTTGCCTAAACATAAAAATCTAGATCAAACAGGATTTACTAAAGGTAGAGAGACAAGGGACAACATAATAAAAACTTGTACATTGATGGAGTATACCCAGAAGACCGCCATCCTAGCATATCTTCTATCAATAGATGCTGAGAAGGCATTTGATAGAGTGGGATGGCGGTTTATGGAAGAAACTCTAATCCAACTGGGGACGGGACCTAAAATGTTGAAAAGGATTATGGCATTATTTCAGAGTCCCAGAGCAAAAGTAAGAACAAATGGACGTTATTCTGAATATATAGAGATATCAAATGGTACCCGACAATAATGTCCCCTGTCTCCACTACTATACGTAATAGTAATAGAACATCTTACTACAGCTATACGGGAGAATAAGAATATCCAGGGGATAAATATTAAATGAAAAGAATACAAAATTGCAGTATATGCAGATGATCTATTGATATATGTTACCAATCCGATTATATCAATACCAAATTTAATACAGGAATTTAGACGGTTTGGAAGATTAAGTAATTTCAAAGGGAACTATGAAAAATCGGAAATTTTTAAATTTCACAGGTGCTACTCCAAAAAGATTTTCCCTTTAAATGGAAAAATTAGGCAATCAAATATCTAGGGATATATCATTTAAATGATCTACAGGAAATGAACTATGCATTAATAATAAAGGAAACCATAACATTGTTTCAAAAATATGATAAAAATAATTCACTCATGGATAGGTATAATTAACGTAGTAAAAATGCATATACTGCCAAAATTACTATATATTTTCCAAATTATATCCTTGATCCCTCCCAAAAAAAATAATGCTGTAACTACAAAAAGCAATGGGAAGTTTTATCTGGGCACAAAAAATCCCATGAATAAAAAGGGAAATTTTGATTAGAACAAAGAAAAATGGGGGTCTTGCACTCCACAATTTTTCTAAATATTTACAGGCCACATCACTGATCAGGATAATAGATTGGCATCAGAACACAGAAAACAAACAGTGGATCAACGTAAAAGAAAACATCATAGGAGTACAACTTAAAATCCTTCCATGGATAAAACCTCAGCTAAGTCCTGAAAAAAAAAAGATTAACGATCTTTGTTCTAGTTACACTAAAAGTATGGGATACAATAGTAAAAATGGGGGGACTATCTACAATGGTTGGCCCAATTACTCCATTGTTCTCCAACCCGGAATTCTCTCCAGCACAAAGAGTTAATAATTTTCTGAAATGGAATAGCAAATTCTTGTGGAGGGTAAGCTACCAAAATTACAAGATATGGGATTGGAACATAAAGATAAATGGATACAATACCACCAATTAAAAATTGATATTGAATCTAAAATACATTTATCACTAAAATAGATAATAGATAGATAGACTATTAACAGAGTTTGAACAACTACTAATAGAAGATCAAAAAGCGAGTAAAAACCTTTCTAAAGTATATAAATTGTTACTCCCCTAGGGACCTATTAATGAATTAACATATATGAGAAAATGGGAAAAGGAGGCAGAGATATCAATATCAATAACAGAATGGGAAAAGGCAATAATAATACATAAGACATCAGTAGCAACAATATATCAAGAAAGAAACTATAGGATTTTGATGAGGTGGTATTGGAGTCCAGTATATCTGAATAAAATAAATAAAGAGAATACAGAAATATGTTGGAGATGTAATAAGGACAGGGGAACAATGGTACACATCTGGTATGGTTGTCGACGGGTGAGAGACTTCTGGAATAAGATACTTAGGGGCAGATCCACAAAGAAAGTACGCCAGCGTATCTACTGATACGCCGGCGTAATTTCAAATTATCCACGTCGTATCTTTGTTTTGAATCCTCAAAACAAGATACGACGGCATCTGGGTTAGATCCGACAGGCGTACGTCTTCGTACGCCTTCGGATCGTAGATGCAATTCTTCGGCGTCCGCTGGGTGGCGTTCCCGTCGTAATCCGTGTCGAGTATGCAAATTAGCTATTTCCGACGATCCACGAACGTACAAGCGGCCGTCGCATTCTTTTACATCGTTTCCGTTCGGCTTTTTTCGGCGTATAGTTAAAGCTGCTATTTGGTGGCGTACGCAATGTTAAGTATGGCCGTCGTTCCCGCGTCGAATTTAAAAATGTTTTTTTTTGTTTGCGTAAGTCGTCCGTGAATGGGGCTGGACGTAATTTACGTCCACGTCAAAACCAATGACGTCCCTGCGACGTCATTTAGCGCAATGCACGGCGGGAAATTTAGGGACGGCGCATGCGCGCTTCATTTAAATGAAACACGCCCCCTACTCGCCGCATTTGAATTCCGCACCGTTACACCGCAAGAGATACACTACGCCGCCATAACTTACGGCGCGAATTCTTTCTGGATTCAAACCAAAGCCGGGTAAGTTACAGCGGCGTAGCGTATCTCAGATATGCTGCGCGGGTGCAGATCTATGTGGATCTGCCCCCTAAAATCTATCAAAAAGTATCAGGAATAGTGATACAACTAGATATAAAGGATATCATTTTATCTGTCACATCAAGATCAATAAAAACTATAAAATCAGATATCTTTCACCACATGATCACAGCAGCCAGAACAATAATAGCCGTAGATGGAAGAAAATAGAAACCCCAACAGTAATTGAATGGATATGTAAAATTAACTAAATACAATATATGGAAAAAAGGATAAGGGAGGAAGGGTTTATTAAAAATCAACTACCAAAAATGTGGCAACAATGGGATGAATTCCGGCTTCTAGCAAACTCAACAGAATTCTTATAAGAGGAAGGAAAGGGGAAAAACTCCCTTATTTAATCTTGTGGTTTTTTTCCGGTTGTTTGTGTGTGTGAATGCTGATATGAATGAAAAAAATAAATGTAGTTTTAAAGGGATCCTATCAAATTGATCAGGAAAATAAAAAACAAAAGGGAAAGTGCAGAGTATTAGTCCCCAAATTGTGAAATATACTCTTAGAACTGTGTTTTTTGTATTATGTAACAATGTTTAAAAGGAAAAAAATAATAACAAGATATTGAAAACAAATACCACTAAAAGAAAACTCTTTTTGTGGGGAAAAAAGGACATCAATTTTATTTGGGTACAGTGTTGCATTACCGTGCAATTGTCAGTTAAAGTAACGCACTACTGGATCGCAAAAAATGGCCTGATCATGAAGGGGAAAAATCTTCAGGAGTTCAAGTTATTAAGTTAGCCCCCCCATGTGTTTCTGTTTTAAAGTTTTCCATTGATCTTACCTTGGTAAACCTAAGCTGGTGAACAATAGTTCTAAATTTTGCTAGTTACATTGGTCCGGCTATTGTTCATTCCATCACACCAGCACTACCCATCTCAGATCCATTAGTCAGAGGGAGGCACAGTATGGTCATCTTTGCTTTAGGTTCCAATTGATGCACTGAATGTTCATTTTCAAAATGCATGCAAATAATATATTTTTTTATAACTTATTTTTCCAGACATGACTGAATGCTCTGTGTGTCCCTCCCGTCATTGGTCATCAAATGGAAGCTCGTGGTGTAAAAATAAGAAGGTTCAATATTTGGAGTGGAATGACCCATTTGCTGTAACTTTGCTTACTTTTGCTTCATTTGGAATTGCAGTCCTACTACTGATAGGAATCCTCTTTGTGAAAAATGCTAGCAATTCCTCTGTTAAGGCAGCAGGCGGTCATTATGCCTACCTTCTGATAGTGTCCTTAATATTTAGCTCAGCAAGCATTTGGTTTTTCATTGGAGAGCCTAATCCTCTAGTCTGCCTGATTAGACAGCCCCTGTATGGCATTAGCTTCACCATTGCTGTCAACTGCATCCTAATTAAATCTATCATGATCCTCATAGCTTTTGAGTCAGCCAAAAATGGCAAGCGGATATGTAACTTCACTCGCCAGCGCTCAATCATTGTCGTGGCTGTATTAACCGGTAGTCAGGTTGTTATTTGTTTAGTGTGGCTCATTTTGAAAAGCCCCTCATCTATGACTGATAACAGCATACCTCAGCTCATCATCAAGTATTGTGATGAAGGATCTTACGTGGCCTTTGGTATCATGTTAGGGTACATTGGGATGCTTGCCTTAACATGCTTCCTTCTTGCTTATAAGGGAAGGAAACTACCAGAGAAATACAACGAGGCCCGAAGTATCACCTTCAGCATGCTTGTCTATATGTTTGTGTGGATTCTTTTTATTCCTGTCTATAAAAACTCAAGGGGTATGTACCTCTCAGCGGTACAAATAGTGGCCATTCTTTCTTCTGTCTTTGGCATTATAGGATGTCACCTTTTACCAGTATGTTACATTGTATTATTCAAACAAACTGACAATGTCAGTGATAACAGCAGCACACTTGGATTCTTTAGGGCTAAAGCCAGAAATCTTTTTATGCGCACAGATGATGTGTCCGAGTCAAATCTACCAGCTAATGAAATCCAAAGAACTACATGAGTACAATTTTAAGATCCTTTCTATTTGAGTGGCCTTTAATGGTAGCCAGAATTTAATACTGTATTCAATGTATCATTGAATTATTTATTGTATATACTTTTCTATAGAAGCCTTTTTGGGCTACAGTAATTAATAAGCATGTTTAATTTATTCATTGATTTAATTTGAATGGTATAATTGCCTTTGCGTTCTTAAAAACTTAAAAATAAAAGTGCTGCAAATATCTATTATCTTTTTTTTACTACAAATGTATTAATGTGTGAGATGGGTAGATAGATAAACATTTTGGGGGTTCTATTAGGCCTTTTTCAGGAAAAAAAATCCGTATCCGCGGATAAATCCTCTCGAGGATTTCAGCAGATTTCTATGCGATGGCGTGTACACACCATCGCATTGAAATCCGCGCTGAAATCCTCTGGCGATGACGTGTCGCGCCGTCGCCGCGATTATGACGCAGCGACGGGCGCGACGCTGTCATATAAGGAATTCCGCGCATGCGTCAAATCATTACGACGCGTGCGGGGAATCCCTTTGGACGGATGGATCCGGTGAGTCTGTACAGACGAGCGGATCCATCCGTTGGGATGGACTTCAGCAGATGGATTTGTTGAGCATGTCAGCAAATAGCCATCTGCTGGAAATCCATCCCAGGGGAGATTTATCCGCGCATAAATATCCGCCGGAGTGTACACACCATAGAATCTATCCGCTGAAACCCATTCGATGGGATTTATCTGCGGATAGATTCTATGGTGTGTATGGGGCCTGATACGTATACATATAGGTGGTACATATTAACAGAAGTAAAGCAAAAATATCTTAGTTTGTTTTAACTAATAAATAGTAAATATTGTCCAGCTAACCTCCCTATGACAGCAGGCTGGGGATCTTCTCCATGCACCCGCCATCACAATTTGAAAAGAGTGCAGCCATGCAGGGCTATACCCACATGGCCGTGTCATTTATTAAAAGAGTGAATGAATAGACTACAAGTACCGACAGTCTTTGCAGCTGATAAGTAGAGCATGAGTACAATTCAAATATTTTTTTCTGATGACCAGAATTAAATACTGAATTCAGTGCATCATTGAGTTTAATAATTATATACTGTATACAGTACTTTTCTATAGAAACCTATTTAGGCTAAAGTAATTAATAGTTGTGTTTATTTTATTCAATATTTAATTTGTATTGTATAGTGCATTTGCTTTTCCAAAAAAAAATAAAAAAATAAAAGTTCTGCAAATATCTATTGTCAATTTTTTTGACTATTTCTTTTGTTGGAGATAGATAGATAGATAGATAGATAGATAGATAGATAGATAGATAGATAGATAGATAGATAGATAGATAGATAGATAGATAGATAGATAGATAGATAGATAGATAGATAGATAGATAGATAGATAGATAGATAGATAGATAGATAGATAGATAGATAGATAGATAGATAGTTTGGGGCTTGTATCAGCACTTCATCAGGAAAATAAATATATCTAGTAATAAGTAAAGAAGAAAGTGTATCAATACAGACAAGAACCAGAAAATAATGAAATCACTATGATAGGTATACATATAGGTGGTACATATTAACAGAAGTAAAGCAAAAATATCTTAGTTTGTTTTAACTAATAAATAGTAAATATTGTCCAGCTAACCAGTTCAGTGTTTCTGGATTGCTGCTCTGAGAAACCACACTCTAATGCCGCGTACACACAATCGGACATTCTGACATCAAAACCGTGGATTTTTTTCCAACGAATGTTCGCTTAAACTTATCTTGCATACACAAGGTCACACACATGTTGTCTGAAATTGCGAATGTCGAGAATGCGGTAATGTACAACACTACGAAGAGCCGAGAAAAATGAAGTTCAATGATTCCGAGCATGTGTCGAATTGATTCCGTCTGAATTGTGTACAGACGGTCGGACTTTCCGACAAGAACTATTGTTGTCGGTACAATTGAGAACCAGCTCTCAAACATTTGTTGTCAGAAATTCCAACAGCAAATGTCCGATGGAGCATACACACGGTTGGATTTTCTGACAACAAGCTCACATCGAACATTTGTTGTCGGAAATTCACCATGTGTATGCGGCATTACAGTGTATATTTTAGGATGATAAAAGGATGATTGACGACCGGCTCTGGCACGTCACGCTCCCCGAAGACAGCCGGAGTAGGTCTCGGCTCTTCACGGCGCCTGCGCACAGGCTATGCGCAGGCGCCGTGAAGAGCCAAGCCTATTTCGGCTATTTCCGGAGAAGCGTGACGTGCCAGGGCCGGCCGTCAATCACCTTCTCTCACCAAAGGAACGCCCATTCCCCGGAATCTTCAATGTGGAATAGCACAGTGAGTACGGGGATAAAAAATGTAAGACCGGCATACTGTAGCTCGCGCTACGATGCCGAATGTAATGGTAGAATAAATTTTTTTTTTTTTTTTTTTTAATAGGGTGAACCCCCGCTTTAAAAAGCCAGATCTTATTAGCCTCTTTCACCCCCTTCTTTAAACAATAATGGTACCCATAGCCATACAATCGCCCACGGATCATGGCCACACACGCAATCACACAAATATTCCTTTTTGAAAAAAAAATATTCATCACAGCCCACAAACACTCCTTCACACAGTTCACTAACATCCATAACACTCTTGTCTCCTTCTTTTCCAACTTCCACAACCCATACATTACCATCTCGTACCTCAAATTTTTCAAACCAGTCAAATCCTCAGTCATTCTCACTAAATTCTCCCATACCACCTTAGCAAATCTGCGCAAATCTGCACCCCCAGGAAATATGCTCCACACTCTCCAAACCCATACACCCCTCTCTTGGACACCTCTCAGTATCACGCATTCCACGCCTCCTCTAAAAGACGCTCACTGGCAAACATCTATGTACTCCCCATCATATCCTTCTGCCTATTATCCAATTCTTTCATACTCACATTCCTCCACACTTTTTCACATTCAGCCACATTCAAACCCCCTATCCCTTCCATCTCCTAATTTTCATTCAACCACCTATCATTTTTTACACGCATAACACATATCTCTTGATGCACCACTCAAACTAAACTTTTCCACCCCTCTCTATCCTCACGTAGAAACACGTTCCCTGAATCAAACAGGCTTCTTTAGATCCTCATTACACCATTTCAAGTTTCGCAAAACACTTTCCAACTAACATACAGCCAGCCCAACTCTATTTCTTACATAACTTGACACACATGCTCACATATTTTGGAAACAAAAATCTTTCCACACACACCATTCCCTTACCACCATTCAACTTTCCTTATATTACTTACTCACTTTAAAAATGTTCTGCTTTGGACGACCAAAATAATTGTGAACATATTCTAATGATCCTCCGCAGTATCCTGTATCCTGTCCTGTGCAGGGAAAACGTAATACAACAATTGCAAAATAGGCAATATCACTGTCTTAATAATCAGAATCTTCCCCTGTAAAGATAAAGTCCTTAAAGACCAGAAATTACATTTATTTTATATTTTAGCCACCACCTCCTCCCAGCTCTCTCTCACATACAAATCACACTCAAACTTCATACCAAGGACTCTCACACTCCCCTCACATAAACTCCCTCAGTCAACAAACCATTTATCTGCACCTTGCTCACAATCTCTGTATACATCCAATCATCTTCTCAGGCACACCCATTCTCTCCAAAACTTAAACATAAAACCATGCACAACCCAATCATATGCTTTTTCTAAATAGTCAACTCAGCTGCCATTTGCTTTCTGTCTTTGCCGTCCCACAATACATCCCTCAAACACACCACACTTTCAGAAATCATTCTCCCAGGCACCGCACACACTTGCTAGTCACCAACCATCCTATCAATCACTTTACATAGCCTAATTGCAATTACCTTTGCTATTAACTTATAGCCAACATTTAACAGGGAAATAGGTCTCCAGTTCTTTAGGTGTTTTTTATCCCATTTCTTATATAATAAGACAATTTGGCTTTTAGACATATACCTTGGCAACTTCCCCCTTTTCAAGACTGTCACAGAAACCTCATGCACACATTGTGCAATCACATTCCAAAACACGCTATAATCAGCAGGCAAACTATCCATACCACGTGTCTTCCTTCTCTTCACTCCTTTCAGACCCAATTCTACCTCACACAATTTTACATCCTCACTCAACACATTCCTATCCTCATCGCCAAACACATATCCACTTGCTTCAACACATCCTTCTCCACACTCACATCTCTCGCTTTCTCTGAAACTAAATTAGTATAAAACTTTAACACTTTCCTTTTTTTTTTATTAGTATAAAACTTTATCATTTCCACTCACCTCACAATCATTTTCATTCAACACACTTATCAATTCACTTTTCTCACCATACACTCTCTTAAAAAAAACTTGGTGCATTTGTCATCTTTAACAACCACTCTTGCTTAAAGGGATACTAAAGGTTTGTCCACTGTGCAGTTCATTTTGCACAGAGTGGCTCTGAACGTCCTCTTCTGGGGTCCCACGGCGGGTCTTGCGGCTCTTCCCCCTCTGGGAAGCTCTTTTCCAAGGGGGTTACCTTGCGGGCACGCTCCCGTGTGATACACTCGGCGGCCAAAGCTGCCCAGTGTATGACTCGGCCCCGCCCCCCGGAGTGCGGTGTCAATGATTTGATTGACAGCAACAGGAGCCATTGGCTGCACTGCAATCAATCACCCAATGAAGAGCCGACAGGAGCTTGGGGAAAGCAACGCAGGATCACGCCTATGAAGATTTGAGGCTCAGGTAAGTAAAACGGGGGCTCAGGGGGGGGGCGATGACTGCAAGGTGTTTTTTCACCTGAAAGCATAGGTTTCTGCCATCAACACAGGCAGTGTTCACAGGGGAATCATCAATTGTCTTCTCCCGGTGAGTGGGGGGGAGGGGCACTGGCAGAAGTATAGCAACAGCTAGCGATAATCGCAAGAGAATCCAGCAGGTTGGTTGTACCCAAGTTAATCGTACATTCAGCCTTCTCATTAACGGTTCGAATCTTGGCTGGTTCTTGTTGAAAAGGCAGAGATTCAAACCGTGTATGACTGGCCCTAGGCTAGGTTCACATCTATACATTTTTTATAGTGTGTTTGTAGATTCACAGAAATGCACTACAATCAATTTAACATTTTTTTCCTATGGGTCCTGTACACATCTATGTCCTGCAATGCCGTTTCGAAAAGGTGCAGGGATTTTTTTCATATACAGCATGGTGAGTTTGTGGCTTTATAGATTTCAATCGAATTGCATGAAAAATGCATATACGTGCTTTTTTTGGTTTGTTTTCTTGCATGCGTACAGATACGACTTCCCAAAAAATGCAAGAGGCATTAAGTACTTCCTGCCCAAATGACAGCTACAGCGTGGGCTTACTTTGCCGGGAGGCCATCATATGATGTTCTCCTGTGATCACGCTGCCCTCACGCCCGCTGTGGCATGCTCTGTGATCGTGGAGTGTTTCGTTTTTCACAGCGACCCTTTACCACGTGATCAGCTGTGTCCAATGACAGTTGATAATGATGTAAACAGAAGCTGGTTACCAGTACTCCTTTCCTCATGCTGTCAGTGTGAGGAGATCCGATAACCGGCTTCTGTTAGGCTCCATTCACACTAATGCTTTTTTTGATGCATTTTGCAGAAATGCAGGGACATTTTTTAACATGGTTTCCTATGGAACATCAATGCTTTTTTGGGGCTCTGCGTTTTTGAAAAGGGTCAGGGACTTTTTATCCTGCAAAAAGCAGCGTTTTGCATGTAATAGAATTCAATGGACCCGCATCCAAAACGCAAGTACCGCAAAACAAAAATCGTGGTAAAAAAATCTGTAAAAACGCACGTCAAAAAACGCAGCAAGCAACGCTCAAAAGCAACATGCATAGGTGTGAATCAAGCCTTAAGGCTTGGTTTACACCTATGAATTTTTTAGCACGTTTTCAGTTTTGCAGAAATACCCTACACTCCATTTAACATGGTTTCCTATGGGTCACGTTCACATTTGTGCATTTTATGGAAAGGACCAGGGATTTTTCTTCTGGTTTTTGGTTCAATAGACTTCAGTGAATCAACAATATGTATTGAAAAACACAAAATGTACCTGGAATGTGCAAATTACAACCTGAATAGGTGTGAACCAGACCTAAAGGGACATCTACACTGATAATGAGGGCACTGATTCTCAGTGTCCCCATTATCAGTGCAGTCCCAACAGTGCCCACAAGTGCAGCCTATCCTTGCCCACCAGTGCTGCCAATAAGTGCCCACCAGTAGAGTTGAGCGGACACCTGGATGTTCGGGTTCGACGGGTTTGGCCAAACTTCAGGAAAAAAGTCTGGGTTCGGGACCCGAGCTTGACCCGAACTTGACCCCGAACCCCATTGAAGTCAATTGGGACCCGGACTTTTGTTAGGGGGTTAGGGTTAGGGGGTTAGGGTTAGGGTTGGCTAGAGGGCTGCAAATGGCAGCAAAATGTCGGGAAGAGCATGGCAATATAATTCTCTCCCCATAAGAACAAGCAGGAACCTTGCCTTAAACTATCTAATGCAGAGTATCTCACAGAAAGAAATGCAGTGCTGGTGCAATATGCAGAGTATCTCACAGAAAGAAATGCAGTGCTGGTGCAATATGCAGAGTATCTCACAGGAACATATGCAGTGCAGCTGCAATTTGATTTGTGAACCAGGACTGACTCCTATATAATTCTCTCCCTATAAGAACAAGCAGGAACCTTGCCCTAAACTATCTAATGCAGAGTATCTCACAGAAAGAAATGCAGTGCTGGTGCAATATGCAGAGTATCTCACAGAAAGAAATGCAGTGCTGGTGCAATATGCAGAGTATCTCACAGGAACATATGCAGTGCAGCTGCAATTTGATTTGTGAACCAGGACTGACTCCTATATAATTCTCTCCCTATAAGAACAAGCAGGAACCTTGCCCTAAACTATCTAATGCAGAGTATCTCACAGAAAGAAACAGTACTGGTGTAGATTTCTGAAGCAGAATAGTCCTATCTAAATCTCTCCCTTAGATCAGCAGCAGCCTTTCCCTACCCTAGCTAAAGCAGAGTGACAAGGGGGGGGCGTGGCCAGCACGGCATGTGAACAGACGCTGGTTCACAGAGCTCCGCACTGATCCTGTAATCATCCGGTTTCCGGCACCTCAAACACCCGGATTTTTTCACCCTGGACGGTAGGGGAACCTCCCCCCAGCACCCTGCATTGCTCGGCTCACTCCCGGAGGGCATGATGACCCGGGGACAGAGGCAAGACGGTTCGAGGCCGGAAATCCAAGATGGCGCCGCCACGCCATCAGCCCAGAGAGCGCGCGGAGGGGACAAGGGGAAAGAAACTGTGAGTAAAGCCCCAAAAAAGAACAAGGAGGGCTCCGGTGACCCCCCCAAAGATATGAGGTACTATGCCCAGAAATTAACAGGGAAACCCCCGGAAACGAGCGCGCAGCCCATGGATGATTGTGCCCCACACAGTGACACTGAGATGGAGGAGGAAGAGAATGTACAGGGAGCAGGGGCCATATTGGATCATACTGAGAGCAGCGCAGGGCTGCAGTGGGATACTGAGGAGCCTGAAGTGGAGGGGGGAGACCAGCCCACTCTTGCTGCTATACTAAAGGCAGTGAATAAATGTACAGCCTCTGTAAATGGATTGCGGCTCAGATTTGGAAGTTTGGAGGAAGAGGTAGGCCTGATCAGACATGACATACAGAAAATGAGGGAGAGGACCACGGCTGTGGAGGGAAGGATCAGTGACCTGGAAGACAGAATGCCCCCATTGATTAGGGAAACCCAGAACACCTCGAGACTGGCCAGAGCGGTTGATATGCGCGCAGAGGATTTTGAGAACCGTCTCAGACGCAATAACGTTCGCATAGTCGGACTGCCAGAAAAGGTGGAGGGCCGTGACCCCACGCAGTTTGTGGAGCAATGGATGGCCGAGGTGTTCGGCAAAGACTCTTTTACTCACTTGTATGCGGTTGAGAGAGCCCACAGGGTCCCAACTAGGCCTCTCCCGCCGGGCAACCCCCCCCGCCCGATCCTGGCCCGCCTGCTGAATTACAGGGACAGAGAAATTATACTGCGGCTGGCTAGGGAAAAGAAGAATGTCCAGTTTAACGGTACCCGGGTCTCATTCTACCCGGACTTCTCTGCGGCGGTACAGAAAAGCCGTGCCCGGTTCACAGAAATAAAGAAACGCCTGCAGAAGGTGCAGGCCCCTTATGCCATGTTATACCCTGCGAGACTCAGAGTCATTTTGAATGGTCAGGCTCACTTTTTTGAACACCCTGCTGACGCCTCGGACTGGCTGGATGCTAACGAAGGGGCACTACGACAAGTCAGGAGGCCCCCTGCGGAAGAGGACTGATACTTGCTCACATTAGCACACGATTTACCAAAGTTGCCCCTTGGAGGAGGGCTATGCCGGAAACACACAACATCCTTTACTCTGTTGCTCTGAAATGCGAGTTCGGAAACACTGTTATTGTTGCACCCAGTACTGAGGAGTGCAGTGGCGGCGGCCACTGGTGCTGCTTACCTGGAAGGTCACAGGGACCTGTTGTCCCACGGTTTTAGGGGCTGCCCGTTGGCACCCCACAGTTTGAGTTTGCAAAGGTCCTGGGAGCAGGGGGGCACACACCCTTTCCAGGCGGTTGGCCTGCAGCGGAAGAAATTAGCGAAGTGCTCGGATGCACGGATGTCTATCTTTGCTCTCTACGTTGCTTCAAATTACTCCAGAGCTTTTTTTGTCCTATTTTTACCTGTCTTTTCTTTTTTTTCTCATGGGAGGTCAAGCCTTTCCCTCTGCACCTGGCATGTCAACCTGTTTCAATTGCCAGCCCGGAGGGGCAACCCAGCTTTTTCTGATAGGGGGGCGGTGGGAGGCGGTAATGTTGGAATTTTTACCCAGTCCGGTGACATGCAACGACCCCCCTGATGGCGAAGGTAACGGTATTGTCATGGAATGTTAGGGGACTGCAAGACCCGTTGAAAAGAACTATGGTCTCGTCCCTGATGAGAAAACAGCTACCTGCTATTTGTGCCCTTCAGGAGACTCATCTGACCCCTGACTCTGTGTCCTGCATGGGATACCGGTGGGTGGGGAGGGCGTATCACTCCACTCACACCTCGTACTCTAGGGGGGTGAGTGTGCTGATACACAGCTCATTGGACTATGAGGAATTACAGGCTGAGGTTGACACTGATGGTCGCTATGTCTTTATTATGTGCAAGCTGTTTGATTTCAAGTGTATTCTTGCTTTTGTGTATGTACCCCCCCCTTATAACAACCAGGTACTGAGGGCTCTGGTTCAGTTCCAGGTGGGATTCCCGGAGGTGCCACTGTATGCCTTCGGGGATTTCAACTGTTACATGGACCCTCTGGTGGATAAACATCCACCGGGCGGGGATGGGAGGGGGACCCGCCGGACGGCTCTTAGGAAATTAGCGGAGGAGGTGGGGTGGGGAGACCCCTGGAGAGCTAGGCACCCAGCGGATAAACAATTTTCGTGCTTTTCTAAAACTTATTCATCCCTGTCTAGGATTGATCTATGCCTGTGCTCACATAATGCAGAGAAATATATTTCAGAAATGAGGTATGGTTTGAGAAGTGTATCTGATCACTCCCCGTTGATAGTGTCCCTGGAGGTGCGTCCCCCTTCGGCGGTGGCCAAGGCCCCGTGGAAGTTGAATGCCTTCTGGCTGAGCCTTTTCCCTTCACACGAGCACATTGAGGCCCGTATTGAGGAATACTGGCGCTTACATGCAGACACTAATGATGTGGCGGTCACTTGGGAGGCCTTCAAGGCTGTCCTGAGGGGCTTGTTTATCACTGAGATCCAGGCCGTTAAGGGGCGGACAAATGCACTTAGGGAAGGGGTAGAACGAATGGCGGAAAACCTTGAGGCCAAATTTATTGCAGACCCTTCGGACTCAAACAGGGAGGCGTGGTTGTCGGCGCAGGATGCCCTGTACCGGGTCACGACCTCGGGAGCAGAGAGGAAACGCTTTTTCCAAAAGGCGGCTTACTATGAGGAGGGTGAACACACAGGCCGTATGCTGGCCACCATTGCCCATGCCCAGCAGATGTCTCCCTCCATTGGAGCGCTACGCGCCTCGGGTGGGGGGGTGACGAACTCCCCGGACCAGGTCCTGGGGGAGCTGGTCGGGTTTTACTCCTCCCTCTATGAGTCCAGGGGTACATACTCCTTGGACTCGTTGGGGGACTATCTGGAACCTGTCCTGTTACCGCAACTGTCGACCTCTGATAAGGAGATGCTGGAGGCACCTCTGACTTTGGGTGAGCTGCAGATGGCGACTAGCCTTTTCCCTAATTCCAAGGCCCCTGGGGATGATGGCCTCCCTGCGGAGGTATACAAACAATACGGGGAACTGATGCTCCCACATCTCTTGAAGGTATTTAATGCCGCAAGGGAGGTGGGCACTCTCCCCAAGTCGATGACCAGGGCAAACATTGTCTTGATCCTCAAACCTGACAAAGACCCACTTGACCCGGGATCCTACAGACCGATTTCCCTATTACAGAACGATGTAAAGATTCTCGCCAAGGTCCTGGCGGTCAGGCTGAATGGTGCCATTTCTAATATTATTCATTCTGACCAGTCGGGGTTTATGCCGCAGAAATCGACGGCGATAAACTTGAGGAGACTCTTTCTCAATATGCAATCTCAGGCGGACAACATGGGAGACAGGGCCCTACTATCTCTTGACGCACACAAAGCGTTTGATAGTGTTGAATGGGAGTATCTTTGGGCGGTGATGCGAAAATTTGGGTTTGGAGAGGGCTTCATTTCCTGGGTCCGACTCCTATACTCTTCCCCGGTGGCGGCGATAAGGGAGGGTGGTAGGGTGTCGCGCACTTTTGACTTGCACAGGGGCACGAGGCAGGGGTGCCCATTGTCGCCTCTCCTCTTTGCCCTGGCCATTGAACCTCTTGCGGTCATGATTCGGGCAGATCCTTTGATTCAGGGATTCCATTTTGGAGACCTGCACGAGAAAATTATGATGTATGCCGACGATACCATGCTGCTTCTAGGGGACACGGCCGGGTCATTGACGCAGGCCATGACGGTGGTCCGACGGTTCGGCGTTTACTCGGGCCTGACTATTAACTGGACCAAGTCCTCCTTGCTACTGCTTGATCGACGATCTATCCCGCCCGTGAATAATATTCAAGATATCCCGGTATCTGAATCTTTTCGGTACCTGGGTATCCAAGTCACGCCATGCCCACTAGATTACATTAAACTCAACCTTACCCCGCTGATTAATCGCTGCAGGGACCGGGTCAAGGTGTGGAGCAAACTTAAACTGTCACTGGTGGGGAGGGTGAACCTAATAAAAATGATCCTTATGCCACAACTGCTATACATATTACATAACTCCCCGATGGTCATCCCTCTGAAAAAATTTCGAATTATTAATTCCCTCTTCCGCTCATTAATCTGGTTAGCAAAACCTCCCAGGGTCAAATTGGAACAACTGCAATGTCCAAAGGAGGCCGGCGGATTGGCATTGCCCAACCCCTGGCTCTACTATTTAGCCTCCCAGGCGCAGCATATTGCGAGAGGGTCTGCCCCCCAAGGGGACCTCCAGTTGAACCTGAAGGACTCTTCGGTTCGCCTGCTCAGGTTCACGACCGGGGCGGAGGTGGCGGAGGGATTGGAAGCATTGCAGTATGCTAAATCCAACAGGCGGTTCCCCACATATGTCCTCATGCAAAAGGTCTGGAACAAGATCAGGATGATGCAAGGCGTGACAGGGTTCACAAAATACAGCCCCATATGGGATAATCTACACTACCGAGAGATAGCTAAGATACCGTACGGATCGAGATGGAAAGGGCATGGGATATCCGCAATGTCACACATTGTAAGGGCGGGCAAGCTGAGACCTTTTGCAGAACTCAGGGAGGACTTTCAACTCCCTACGTCCATGCAATTTTATTACCTACAACTTAAACATGCATTCGATGCACAGCAGGAGGATGACATATGGACGTTGAATGTAGCCCCGGTATTTAACTACTTATTAGATGTGTCCACATATAAGGGTTTTATATCCAACTGCTACGCTATGTTGCTAAACCTCTTCCTACCGGGTGCCCCGCATAAGGCGGTGGCGCAGTGGGAACGGGATGTGGGTGCGTTTGAGGATGTGCAGTGGGAAGAGGCCTTGCAGGCGATCCCCGCCTGCTCCCTGAACGTGGCACAGAGACTATCACAACTTTACATCCTTCTACGGGTACACTATACGCCGGCCCGGCTGGCGCGGATGGGACTGGAGGTGGACCCCGGTTGCACTAGATGCTACAGGGACCATGGTGACCTCATTCACCTTTTGTGGCGATGCCCGAAGCTCCACTTGTACTGGTCGGGGGTGGTGGACTCGATTAATAAGGCCTTTCAGGCCCAAGTCCCTTTGGATCCCAAGGTCTGTCTTCTTGGGATCACGGAGGGTATCCTGGCAGAGGCTATCCCTAGACAGGCTATAGGCAGGGCTCTGTTCCAGGCCCGCCTGATGATACTAAGACACTGGAAGGACACTGAACCCCCAACAGTGCAGGAATGGATTACACAAATGGGAGTCACTCTTAGATTAGAGAAGGTGGTATATCAGAAACGAGGGTCGAGCGGTAAATATGAAAAGTTATGGGCAAGGTGGCTGGATGTTCCTGGGTTGGCCCCAATAGACTTGGTGTATGACAGACTGTTCTAAGGCGGATGCCGGCTGAATAGGGGACGCCGTTACGGGCCTCGGAAGGGATAGGGAGGGAATTGTCTCCTGGAATCCTTACAAGGTGTTGGGGATTTGACTGTAATACACTGCTTGGTTTTTATGTGTACTCTCCCATGTAATGTTCAATGTTTTAAAAAGCTCTGGAGAATGTAAACTGAATTTATTTTATACATGCTCAATAAAAGACCTTTGTTTGAGAAAAAAAAAAAAGCAGAGTGACAAGCTGTGCTATGTGCCTCTAGCCTTTATAGAGGCTGGGTCACATACTGGGTCACATGCTGCACTGGCCAATCACAGCCATGCCAATAGTAGGCATGGCTGTGGTGACTTCTAGGTAAAACAAGTAAAACAAATGGTGATTGGCTGCCCTGCAGCGCACCATTACATTGCCGAACACCAGACCCAAACCCAAACTTTCATCAAAATGTCCGGGTTCGGGTACAAAAAACCCAAAGTCCGTACAGAACCCGAACTTTACAGTTCGGGTTCGCTCAACCCTACCCACCAGTGCTGCCAATAAGTGCCTCCTCATCAGTGTCACCTCTCAGTGCTGCCTATCAGTGCCCACCAGTGTCGCTTTATCAGTGCCCATCTGTCCACCTATCAGTGCCGCCTCACCAGCGCCCATCAGTGCAGCCTCATTAGTGCACATCAGTGAAAGAGAAAAATTACCTGTTTGCTAAATTTTAAAACAAACTATGAAAAATGTTTGTTTTGTTTAGCAAAAAATAAAAACCCCAGTGGGTGATAGTGATAGAAATTTCATATGGGTACAGTGTTGCATGACCGCGCAATTGTCATTCAAAGTGTGACAGTGATGAAAGCTGAAAATTGTTCTGGGCAGGAAATGGTAAAAGTGCCCAGTAGGCAAGTGGTTAAAAACATAAAATTTGCACATGAAAAATTGCAAAATATACCAGAAAATGTGCTACAAAAACGCATCAACCACATATGCTTAGATGTGAACCTAGCCTAAGTGTCCATCAACATTGTGCGCGATGACTGGCATTTGTCTGCACCAAATCAATGCCGGGCACCACAAGGACACATATGACTCATTCACACCACAATGCGGGTGTGCTGCGCACTGTGGAAAAATGCAGACCTACTGCATTTCTCCACAGTTCATCAGATGGCACTGCAGGTCACTGCTGTGCAAACACCACAATAAAAGTTACATTTGTCACACTTCAATATACGAAAAAAATCCATTATGATGCCCCTATCATCTGTCACAAGATGTGACAAGATCTGGAAATGATCGCATATGCTAAGCAACGCATTTGTAATGCGGCTAGTGTGAATAGGCTCTATGTGTGACGCAGCCCTCAACTTACCTGCAGAAGCATCTCTCTCAAATGTAGTATGTATGCAATGTGTTCAGACAATGAGGGGTTAATGCACAGGAGTCTTGCTGTGCTGTGTTCACACCGCTGTCACTGATGATCTCTGATTGGGGTTGTGCAGTCTTTTTACAAAACTTTTCCCAGCCAGAGAGGAAGCAAAGTTTTTACTTGAGTTTGGTATGTATCTCTTATTGATACACTTGGTAATTAAAGGACCACTATGTAAGGAAATAGCACTATCCTGTGAACAGTATAAATGACACTATTTTTACATAAAAAATATATTTTTATTTACTTAAAAACATGCCTGTGATTGGCAGCCTGCAGACACTTGGTTACCTGCTATATGTCTTCAGATTGTATAGGAGATGGGTACAGAAAGGTTTTTTCAATATTTTCAAAATTGTCAGTTTTATTGAACCCTCCAATGGAAATCAGAGCATGGAAACTGTACACCTCTCCTGGAAATGCTAATTGCCTGCATGTCATGCTGATCCAAAGTCTGCAATGCTTTCTAAGGCTGGCCATACAATATATTTTCTTGTTCAATTTTCTTTAGATTTAAGCCCCATACACACTTAGATTTTCTGCAGATTTTAGTCTTCAGATTTACCAAAACCATATAGTGCAAGGGCCTGCCTGATTGCATGCAAATTTAAACTCCTAAGATGTGACCTTATATTATATGGTTTTGGTAAATCTGAAGACAAAAATCTGCAGAAAATCTAATAGTGTGTATGGGGGTCTGCAGGAGCCTGTCTGATTGCATACACATTGAACGTTTTCTGGTTTGACCTAATTTTTTATTTGTTTTTGTAAATCTAAAGGAAGATTGAGTAAAGAGAAAATTGTATAATGTATGGGCAGTCTAATGCCCCATACACACTATTAGAATTTCTGCTGATTTTTGTCATCCGATTTACCAAAACCATATAATATGAGGTCAAACCTTAAAGGAGTTGTAAAGGAAAATGTTTTTTCACCTTAATGCAATCTATGCTGCCCCCCCCGAGCCCCCCTTATACTTACCTGACCCCTCGAAAGTCCTGTGCGTGGTCCCGGGATCCTCTTCGCCGCTGATTGGCTAGAGCGGATGGATTGAGAGCAGCGCAGCCATTGGCTGGCGCTGCTGTCAATCACATCTAGTGACGCGGCGCACCGAGGGGCAGGGCCGAGGGATACAGTGAGCGGGTATGGCCGCTCGCTGTATCACAGGAGCGTGTCCGCAATTAGTGACCACCATGCAGGTTCTCGCATGACTGTGGTGACTAATTGGGAGGAGGACCAGAGACAGCCGCCGAGGGATCCCAGAAGACATGGACCGGGGGCACTCTGTGCAAAATGAACTGCACAGTGGAGGTAAGTATGACATGTTTGTTATTTTAAAAAAATAATCCTTTAGAAACCTTTTAAGAGCTTCAATTTGTACGCAATCAGGCAGGCCCTTGCACTACATGGTTTTGATAAATCTGAAGAAAAAAATTTGCAGAAAATCTAACAGTGTGTCTTAGACAACATACTAGAAGGTGTATGCAGATCAGAAATTCAGATTCACTTTATTTTTTTATAAAAAAAAAATTATGGATTACTGACATACAATAAGATAACTGTTGCAGTTACATATGTGAAGATATACAGAAGTATAAGATAATATATGTTAATATGGAAAATTCAAATACTAACTGCACCTTTATCATGGAAAATTTAAGAATCACATGAAACCTTAAATGGTTATAATTATAAATCTCATGGAATTATATGAATGATAATAAAGATTATATTAATAAGATGATTAACTTTCTAATGTGCATGCTTGTTCTGGGTCAGTGGTAGCAAGAGTATGGCATGTATGAAAACATTGGCAGCCAGGCAACTAGCATTTTCAGAATGGGCAGCCGTTATCAGCCTTCAGAAAATTCTTGACTGTCAAGGAGCCAGTCCATTGCAATGATGTGCAACAATGTTGGAACAAGTGCATATAGATAGAAAGTTGGTGAAAGAGGCTGCACAGATACGCAGCACAGAGCAAAAAAAAGAATTGAAAAAAATTGTTATGTTTTTCACATGCACAGTGCAATTGTCAGCATTGTTTCCAGATCTCTCTGTGAACTAGAGAACATCTTTTCCCTATGCTTTTAAGGTATAGAGAGAGGGAGGTGTTCTGTAGTTCTCCAATGCTTCCTGTCCCACCATAGATTTAGTAGAGTGGGTAAAGTTTCTCACCCCAGGGTTGAATAAAAAAGAACTAAGCCACCACATTTAACACTAAGACCCCTTTCACACTGAGGAGTTTTTCAGGCGGTACAGCGCTAAAAATAGCGCTGCTATACCGCCTAAAAAACTCCTGCCCAGCAACCTCAATGTGAAAGCCGGAGGGCTTTCACACTGAGACGATGCGCTGGCAGGAGAGAAAAAAATCTCCTGTCAGCAGCATCTTTGGAGCGGTGAGAGGATCGGTATGTATACCGCTCCTTCCCATTTAAAACAATGGGAAATTGCGGCAATACAAGAGGCGCATTGCAGGCGGTATTAACCCTTTTATTGGCCACTAGCGGGGGTTAATACCGCATCGCTAGTGGCCGAATCCTGCGGCAAATCCGACGGTATAGCGCCACTATTTTTAGCGGCGCTATACCGCCACCGCGGTTCCCGCCCCAGTGTGAAAGGGGCCTAAGTTGAAGAATTTGGTTGTAGATACACTTTAGGGTTCACACAACAACACCCCAGGTGTGCTGGCATGCTTGGATCACCACATGACAGTGCTTATACACCAGTGGCAGCAGCTGATGAACATTTTTGGGGGAAGCGCAAATGATCTGAAAAATACTGAAACAAAAACATAAATTGTAGCCAACTGTGCCCATCATATGCAGCCCACCGTGTCCAGCAAATGCAGCCAACTGTGCCATTATATGCAGCCCTGGTACCGCCCCTCATTTGCTTTGCTAACACACCTGGGTGGACTCGGAGCGCAATGCTCTGCGCTTGCAGTACATTTTTTTATGCCTATTAGAGCCTATCGCTCTAATCAGGTGCTTTAAAAAAACACCCCCGCCGCTGTAATTCAAGCGCCGGGCATCCAAAAAGCGGTCGGTCACCTGAATAGGCAGACGCTACGGCGCAATGCATGAATCTATCCATTTTACATAGAGTGGGCGGCACTCATGCGCAATTAATGGATGTACCGCCACTGTTATACACTGTAAAAGCAATATATTTTATTAGAAGCAGTTCACACCAATGTGGTGAGCTGATGTGCACTGCCCTGTGCAGAGGCATAGACACAGCTATGAAACAGCAGGGGCATAGACACAGCTATGAAACAGCTGGTAATGCCTGTGCGGTGACATCACCCATAGGTTTAGTGTGGCCCATCCAATGTCGGCACCCCCTTCTCTCCCCTGTAGCCGGCACTGGTCAACGCAGGGGACCCAATCACGTGACCAGGACCAGAGCAGCCTGAAAATGATTTAGTATATGCATTTTTCCCCCCTCATCTTCCAGGACTGCTACTTGAGAGATGATTGACTCCTTCCTCTACAGGAAACACAAATCAGACATAATTTAAAAGGCCCCTCTCTTTCCTCTGACCTCAGTTGTTTTGTGTTTCCAGACCCTCCAGGAGTACACACCGTAATGTTAATTTTTTTTTAGGTCTGGTTACTGTGGTTGGCGGACCCCCTTTTTTTGTGATACCCAGATGGGTTGTGACCATGTCTGTAGTACTTCTCTATTTTGGTAGATAAAAAGGGCACCTTGTGTATGGAATGGATTACTTGCCTTGTGTGGTCTTAGCAGTGGAAACTTCCATTGCACATGTCTGGCGTTTGCCTGAATATGTGGAGATGTCTGATGTGGAGTAAGCACCCTCATGGTTGTCGCACTTTTGGCAACGCTTTTCCGGTGACGCATTTCCACCAGAACTGGAAGTGACATTTCCGGACGCTGATGTCTTAAGTAGGCTCAGCGTGGATGCAATGCAGGGGATTCTCTGCTTTGCGGAAACAGTCTGCCAGATGCAGGGCAGACTAGTTTAGCAGCACAGCAGCGGTCAGCAGACTATCTCACTAGCCGGTTTAGTATCCTCTCTATGGAGTCAAAGGACTTACTTGCGGATGCAGCACCCACTCAAGCTCAACCATCGGCTGCATCCAGGTCCAATCCTGCCCCCATGGTAAGTGCCTCTCCAGAATCTGTTGTTGGAGCTGCTACAGTTGGGGGGTCTGTATATATATGTTTTTCCTTTTTTTTTTTTATAAGACTTACTTATATACTGTTTTGTTATGCTGTTTTTTTCTAGGTTGATAAACCTGTAAAGAAAAAAATGTGGGAACTGTAGAGCTAGGCTTCCTAAGGGATATATTTTTTTTTTGTGAGGATTGTATTCCTTCAGGGTCGGGTTCTGTTTCCTCGGTCAAGGAATTGATGGCTTCTATGAAAAAAGTAGTTGCCTCTTTTCAGTCCTTTAATGCCAGATTAGCAGAGCTAGGTCCTTCCACTTCGAAAACTGCTACTGTGGCTCAGAAGCATTCAGTCTCTGCTAGATCTCTTCCTTGCTTAGTATCAGAGACCATTAGTTCATCAACTATTGTTTCCAATGGCTGTTTGCAACATGGGAACTTTCTTGTCACCTGCCATAACCCTCCCCCCATCTATCCCCATTCCACCCTCCATTAATGTCTGACCCCCAACTGAACTGTCTGCCCGATGTAATTCTAGTTCACCCTCCCCCTCTCAATCCTAGTTTAAATACTCCTCCAGCTTTCCCATAAACCTCTCCCCCAGCACAGCATACCCCCTTCCATTCAAGTGCAAATCGTCTTTAGCGTATAGGTTGCACCCCAATGAAAAGTCGGCCCAGTGCTCTAGAAACCCAAACCCCTCCTCCCTACACCAGGTCTTTAGCCATGAATTTAGCTCTCTAATCTCCCCCTGCCTTTCCTGTGTTGTACATGGCACAGGCAATATTTCACAGAATATCACCTTGGAGGTCCCTTCCTTCAACTTGCAGCCTAGTTCTTTAAATTGATTCTTAAGGAGCCTCCACCTTCCATGTTTTCTTTCCAAAGTGGACCAAGACAGCTGGGTCATGCCCAGCCCCTCCCAGTAACTTTCCACCTGGTCCACCACATGCCGAACCCTGGCACCAGGGAGACAGAAAACCATCCGGTTAAGGCGATCCTGGCGACAAATTATTCTATCAGTTCTTCTGATTATAGAATCCCCTATTACCACCAACTGTCTAGGCCTACCTGCACTCCCCTCACCACCTCTACTAGATGGGCTGCTCTCCCGGCTGTTAGGGGTAGCAGTGACATCTAGGGCTGCCACCTCTGTGTTTGCCACCTCGACATCTTCACCCAACTTTTCAACTTTGTTTGATGCACAAATACAGGACTGGCCTTCCTTTTCTGCGAGCCCCTTCCACTCCCTCTAACTACATTAAGCTATTTGATAATCCTGACTTGCCCCTCCACCGTCCACATCAACCCTACTGACCACCTGCTCATCGAGCAGAGGACCCCTTTCAAGGTTGTCCTTTCTGTCCAGTGTTGCAACTTGCTCCTCCAGATCTCTAATATGAGCTTCCAGAAGGGCAACTCGCTTACATCTGTCACAGCGATATCCATCCTGGAGCTGTTGCACCAATTTTGCATACATGTGACACATTGTGAAATGAGCAAATACTTCAACCCTGCTAGCACTCATTTCCCAATTACAATATATCTACTTGTAGGAAGTTTAAGATGTTACAGGTTAGAAGACTCCTATCTTAAAGCAGGGGTTCACCCCAAAAAAATTTTTTAACATGACATTCAGCCGAGTTGTCAGAATGACAATCGGCTGTTTTTTTTATTTCAGCGCCGTTCATACCAAATTTTCACCGCCGCTTCCAGGTATGTTATCTGCGGGACTGGGCATTCCTAATTGATTGACATCCTTCCGACCGGCGCATACAGCGCGTCACGAGTTGCCTGAAAGAAGCCGGACTGCGAGTCGGCTCTATACGGCGCCTGCGCACCGACACTCGGCTTCTTTCGGCAACTCGTGACACGCTGTATGCGCCGGTCGGAAGGATGTCAATCAATTAGGAACGCACAGTCCCACAGATTACATACCCAGAAGCAGCGGTGAAAATACGGTATGTACGGCACTGAAATAAAAAAAAAAAACAGCCAATTGTCATTCTGACAAAAATTTTTTGGGTGAACCCCCGCTTTAACTCCTGTTTTCAACTCCTGGTTATTAACTCTCCAATTTAGTTCAAAATTCCACTTATGTTCCCAAAATCCACATGTAAGCCACCATCAGCAGGGAGCCTATTAGCTTATTAGATTAAATCCTGTGGCTGTGTTTGTACAGCTGTTGTATATTTTTTCGCCAGCCCATTAATTTCAATGGGTTGCCTAACACGTAGGAGTGCATGAGTTTTTTTTAATGGAATTGCACCTAACCACATAGTATTGTGGCAGCTGGGCAGAGGGCAGTGCGTTTCCCTGCAGTGCAAGGTAAATGCATGCTCTTGCACGTATTCCGGCACCACAAGTGGTGTGAACAAGCCAGAAAGGATTATTCTAGGTAAGGGAATGGGACAGAACTGCAAGTGTGAAAGCAATTGGACTAGCAGTGAAATTTAATTAGGAATCTTATAATATAAGATCTATCACTCACTTCCATAGACTAAATCTCAGGATGGCATTCTATGTATTCATCTGGTGGGAAAACCTCTGCCACATGTTAAACAGACAGATGTAGTTTTATATCCTGGTGAATTCTCCCAGGGCCACCCATCACGCCGTGGGTGGTGTGGTGTCCACTGATGCATCCACGCGTATTGTGTATGGAGTAGCAAGATGGTGCCGGGCCAGAAATTCGTCAACCCGGATGTGCCGTATACCCAGAGATCATGATGAACCTCACAGTCCCATATAGGGCTAGTGTGGATGGTTGCTATGGAAACCAAAGCAAGGCAGTGGGCTGCCTGGAACATGGGTTACATGTTAGCATACAAGGTTTGTATTTAATGAGCAACAACAACTATATGTCATTGCTGTGTGCCTACTACATTGTATGATCACTAGATGGCAGTGTTAAGTTTGTGAGTTCATGTTTTGTCTATGCCTCATAAGTAATAAAAGAGTTCCTGCTCCTGACGCAGTTTTTTCACAGAGAAACAACAGACTGTCTGCCTGTACTTTGTTTAGCCCCAAAAGATTATATCTAACAGGTTATGGGCCCAGGACATGTTACAGAAGCCCAGGATATAATACAGATTACCCCTGGATATAGCCAGATACAGTGAGCTAGAGCAATTGAGTGCAGGAGACAGCAACAGAAAGACAAACAGCAGAAATGGCTGCTGCCATCCCCTCAGCAAAGTTCTCCATTGCAAATCTGACGAATCAGAACTACCAATCTTGGAAATTCAAGATGAAAATGCTGCTTATAAGAGAAGGTACGTGGAAATGTATAAATTAACCAAGATCTGCACAGCCCACAGAGGAGTGGTTAGACAGAGATCAGAAGGCGCAGAGCACAATCTCCCTGTGCATAGATGATGTGATCATACATATATGTAACTGTCAGACTGCTAAAGACATGTGGGAAGAGTTACAGAAAGCACATGAAAGAGTTAATCTCAGCAATAAACTGTATTTAATCAGAAAGCTCTATCAGACTAAGCTACAGAAAGACCAGGACATGCAGGACTATATAAGACAGACCTTAGAGATGGTGGAGAGACTGCGAGGGATTGGAGAAAAGATAAAAGATTTCCATGTTGCAGCGCTATTATTAAGTGGACTTCCTGAAAGTTATGAGACACTTGTAACAGCACTAGATGCACGTCCAGATGATGATCTGACACTGGAATATGTTAAAGGCAAGCTTGTGGATGAATACAAGCGCAAAACTGAAAGCATGAGTAATGTGAGTGTGTGTTCAGAGACGGCTTTAAAGACGAAATACAAAAATAAACACAGTAACGTGCAGCTAGAAAAGCGGGAATGCTTTGTGTGCAAGAAACCAGGACACCTAAAAGCAGATTGTAGAATCTGGAAAGCTAGAATGCAAAAACAAAGTGCATTGCAACAAGCTAAGAATGTCATAGAAACAAAGGAGTATGCATTCGGATCCAAAAATGGTGTCACCTCTGTGCAAGCATGGTGTGTGGACTCAGGTGCTACAAGTCACATGACAAATGACCGAAGTTTCTTCGCTCAGCTTGATGAAAGCAAAACAGAAGGGATAACTACAGCTAATGGACAATTCATGAAATCAGTGGGAATAGGAGATGGCTTTCTATACTGTCCTATGTCTCCAGATATCACTAAAAAGATCCATATGAGGAATGTTCTGTATGTGCCAGATCTTGAAAACAACCTTTTGTCAGTAAAGAAACTCACTAACCAAGGCAATGTAGTCACATTTCAGGGTGACAGTTGTGTCATAACCAAAGGGGATTGCTTGCTTGCAAAGGCTAAAATCATAGATGAACTATATCAGCTGAACTGCAGTGAAATGGTTAAAATGGCCAAAGAGGATAAACATTCAAACTGCATCCACACTTGGCACAGACGATTGGGGCACAGAAATTCTGATACAATAAAGAAAATAGTTGAGAATAACTATGCAAGTGGTATTAAGATTAATCCATGTGATCACATAATGATTTGTACCAGCTGTATTAAAGGAAAAATGGCAAGGACACCTTTTCCCAAGCAGACCAACAGCAAATCTCAAAAACCTCTGGACTTAATACATTCAGATCTTTGTGGTCCAATGAAAACTATGACTCCAGGAAAGAAAAAATACTTCCTGACCTTCATTGATGAGTACTCCAGATATACCACAGTATTTCTACTTCACAATAAGGATGAAGTGCCAGAGAAATTAGAAGAGTATCTCGCTCAAGTAAATAATATTTTTGGCGGAATGCCCAGAGTACTACGAACAGATAATGGCTCAGAATATACAAGTGGTAAAACACAAGCCATTCTCAGGAAGCATGGAATTATGTTCCAGACAACAGTTCCATATAACCCGGAGCAAAATGGAGTTGCAGAGAGAATGAACCGCACACTGTGTGAAAGTGGGAGGAGCATGCTATTTGATGCTGATATGCCAACTACAAACTGGGGAGAAGCTATCACAACTGCATGTTATCTTCAAAATCGCTTGCCGGGAAAAGCAACAACAAAAACTCCATATGAACTGTGGAACAAAAGGAAACCAGATTTAAGACACATCAGAATTTTTGGAAGTAAAGCCTATGTACACATTCCAAAAGAAAAACGTACAAAATGGGATGCATGTGCAAAAGAAGGTGTACTTGTGGGGTACAGTGAATCTCAAAAAGGATACAGGATTTTACATCAAGACACGAACAAGGTAACAGTCAGCAGAAGTGTGATTATTGATGAAACTTCTTTGTGCTCAAAGTTTGAACCACAGACACAAACTATTCAAACTGAGAAAGAATCAACATCCGTCACTCAAGAAAATAAGGAAAGTGATACAGAAATAGAAATTACTGCAGAAGAATCAAAACCTGAATCTGAACCAGAAATACCTTCAGTCAGAAAATCAACCAGAATCAATAAAGGTGTTCCAGCTGAACGTTTATCTTACATAGCTCGCAGAGCTGTTCAAACTGAACCAGGTTCATGGAAAGAGATGCAGAAACTGCCAATGCATGAGAAACAAGTATGGAATAAAGCCGCTGATGAAGAAATGACATCACTCGAAGATCTCCAGACATGGACACTTTCAGAGCTACCTCAAGGTAAACATGCCATAGGATGTAAATGGGTTTTTAAAACCAAATGTATCTCTGAAGGGAAAGTCTGTCGGTACAAGGCAAGGCTGGTTGCTAAAGGTTACTCACAGAAGTTCGTGAGGACTATGATGCTACTTTTGCTCCAGTTGCTTAACAAAGTACTTTCAGAACACTAATGAACAGTGGCTGCCATGCGTACAATGATTGTGAAACATCACGATATTAAGACAGCTTTTCTTAATGGTGATATTGAAGAAGAAATTTATATGTCACAGCCAGAAGGATATTTGAAAAGGTGACAAGAGCATCTTGTCTGCAAGTTGAATAAATCTCTTTATGGCCTTAAACAATCAGCTCGAGCATGGAACCTGAAGATTAATCAAGTTCTACTAAATGAAGGATTTACAAGGAGCAAAGCTGATCCGTGCCTATATGCTAAACAAGTAGACACTGAGTGGATGTATCTGCTAATTTATGTAGATGACCTGATCATTGCTCACAAAAACAACGAAATTGCAAAGTTAACAGGAGTACTCAACGAGCACTTTGAAACTAAAGACCTAGGTGAAGTGACATATTATCTTGGAATTGACATCCAGCGTGAGAAAGATGGAAGTTTACTGTTGAATCAGAGTGCAAAAATTGAATCTATTCTTCAGCAATTCAACATGACAGAGGCGAAAGGAGCAAGCACACCTATGGATACAGCCTATCCAAAGTTAGAAGGAGAAGATGATCTTCTCACATCCAATGAACAATATAGAAAAGCAGTGGGGGCACTTCTCTACATTGCAACCACTACACGTCCAGACATTGCAGCCAGCATGTCTCTTCTTTGCAGATGAGTTGATAAACCACGTCAAAGAGACTGGAATGCGATCAAAAGAGTTATGAGATATCTGAAACAGACAAAAGACTTAAATTTGAAACTGTCAGCAAGTGGTGATTTAAACCTTGTGGGATATGTGGACTCCGATTGGGCAGGTGATCACAGCACACGCAAATCCACAAGTGGTTACTTATTAAAATTGGGAGACAGTCCTATATCATGGTCCAGCAAGAAACAGATGTCAGTGGCATTGTCCTCTACAGAAGCCGAATACATATCTGCAGCTTATGCCAGTCAAGAAGTTGTGTGGTTATAGCAATTACTCAAGGATCTTGGAGAAGCAACATCAGAACCTACCGTCTTATTTGAAGACAATCGGGGTTGCATTTAGCTTGCAACAAGTGAGAAGATTAATGGAAGAACCAAGCACATCGATGTCAGACATCATTACATTCATGACTTAGTTGATCAAAAAGTGATTGAACTTGTGTATTGTGAGTCGGAAAAAAATGATTGCTGATGCTTTGACAAAGCCACTAGCTAGAAACAGATTTGTTGATCTTAGATCAGAAATGAGATTGACATAGATAGTAGTTGTTGAGTGGGGGTGTTAGCATACAAGGTTTGTATTTAATGAGCAAGAACAACTATTTGTCATTGCTGTGTGCCTACTACATTCTATGATCACTAGATGGCAGTGTTACGTTTGTGAGTTCATGTTTTGTCTATGCCTCATAAGTAATAAGAGTTCCTGCTCCTGACGCAGTTTTTTCACAGAGAAACAAGACTGTCTGCCTGTACTTTGTTTCGCCCCAAAAGATTATATCTAACATTACACAATATTATACCAGGGTAATATTGCCATCATGCACACCAAAGGGGCATATATTTAACATCCCTATCATATACATACGCATATGCAGCCCAAAAGGGGAAAAAGCTAAAAATGACAACCAGACAGAACACCAAGAGGGTGATTTCCACATACACATAAAGGAGGGACATTGCCTGGAAGCATGAAAAAGAGGGTACAGCTAATATGATATCATGAATAACGTGTAGCACTACCCCCGTAGGAGCTGCTGGTTAAATTTTGGGTTTCCACGTTACCTGTAGTGTTGAGCAGAATATGCCATATTCGATTTCGCGATATATCTCGAATATATATTCGAATATTCGAGATATATTCGCTAAATTCGAATATTCGTGATATTTTATCGAAATTAATTGAATGCGATTTTTCGCTATTGCGAATGCGAAAATAATTGCGATTTTTTAATAACTGCGGTAGGAGCGCTCTGATTGGCTTAGAATATTCGTGATATTTTATCGAAATATCGCAACATGCGAATGCGATATTTATTGCGGAATTTCGAGATATGCTGGAGGAGCGCTCTGATTGGCTTAGAATATTCGTGATATTTTATCGAAATATCGCAACATGCGAATGCGATATTTATTGCGGAATTTCGAGATATGCTGGAGGAGCGCTCTGATTGGCTCAGAATATTCGTGATATTTTATCGAAATATCGCAACATGCGAATGCGATATTTATTGCGCAATTTCGAGATATGCTGGAGGAGCGCTCTGATTGGCTCAGAATATTCCTGATATTTTATCGAAATATCGCAACATGCGAATGCGAAATTTATTGCAGATATTTCGAAAACTGCTGTAGCAGCACTCTGAAATCGAATATGTATGATATTTTAACCAAAATACATATTGCGATTGCGATTTTTCGATCGCGCATGCGCAATTGCGCGAACAACACGCGACCATTTCCTGGAGCCTTGCCAGTTTCCAACTTATGATCGCAGCGCAATCACACAGCAACATGGTTGGAAGCAATTTCACTAAGTCTGAGGAAAAGTTGCTGATTTGTGTAAGTATTTTGACCACTGTTATTTCATCATCTTCAACTGCATTTTAGTCTAGTTTAAAAGTTAGTATATATGATCAGATATTAGTATTTCACAAAAAATGTGTCTCCTGCTTTTACAAAACTACAAGTCCCAGCATGCCTGGACAGCTGCAGACACCCTGGTTGGCAAATGTGTATTTAGGCACTTTTCCTTGTTATTTAGCATAATGAATTTAACATTTTATTGGACATAGGACGTATGCGAACGTCCTGACTTCAGTGTCCTCAAGGCCCAAGGACGTTCGAATACATATTGCCCTTTAGATGTTGCAGAACTACAACTTCCAGCATGCCTGGGAATGCTGGCACTTCTAGTATTGTAAGTTCTGCAGGCCCACATTTTTCAGGCCTTTATGCACGGGTCTCTAAACTGTGGCACCCTAGATGCAGCAAAAGTAAAATTCTTAGCATGCACTGACAGACCGTGGCTGATGGGAGTAGTAGTTTTGCAACAGCTGGAGGTGGACTGGTCTTGAAACCCAGAGTTAGGTAACAAACCCGTAGTGTTTTGCAACCATTCTGCCTCCAGCTGGTTATTTTCTGTTGAAAAGCCTGTGGCGTGCAAAACACAACCCAAAAACTCCACCCGGTGCAAGGAAAAATTTGCACACACCTAAAGAGTGACATCACAAAAAACTGCGACGGTTGCATACGTCAGTGGTCCTCCGAAAAGGTCCCGTCTCTGACCCCCCGTGGCGTTAGGCTCCTAGGCTCCTGACAGGGAAAAGAGTTACTGTGGTCCATACAGCCGAAGCCATATGGACCCATCTCGGTCCAAGCAGCGCAATCAACACGCGAACAACACGCGACCATTTCCTGGAGCCTTGCCAGTTTCCAACTTATGATCGCAGCGCAATCACACAGCAACATGGTTGGAAGCAATTTCACTAAGTCTGAGGAAAAGTTGCTGATTTGTGTAAGTATTTTGACCACTGTTATTTCATCATCTTCAACTGCATTTAAGTCTAGTTTAAAAGTTAGTATATATGATCAGATATTAGTATTTAACCAAAAATGTGTCTCCTGCTTTTACAAAACTACAAGTCCCAGCCCAGCCCAGCATTTTAGTCTAGTTTAAAAGTTAGTATATATGATCATATATTAGTATTTCACAAAAATGTGTCTCCTGCTTTTACAAAACTACAAGTCCCAGCATGCCTGGACAGCTGCAGACACCCTGGTTGGCAAATGTGTATTTAGGCACTTTTCCTTGTTATTTAGCATAATGAATTTAAAAAATTTTTGGACATAGGACGTATGCGAACGTCCTGACTTCAGTGTCCTCAAGGCCCAAGGACGTTCGAATACATATTGCCCTTTAGATGTTGCAGAACTACAACTTCCAGCATGCCTGGGAATGCTGGCACTTCTAGTATTGTAAGTTCTGCAGGCCCCCATTTTTCAGGCCTTTATGCACGGGTCTCTAAACTGTGGCACCCTAGATGCAGCAAAAGTAAAATTCTTAGCATGCACTGACAGACCGTGGCTGATGGGAGTAGTAGTTTTGCAACAGCTGGAGGTGGACTGGTCTTGAAACCCAGAGTTAAGTAACAAACACGTAGTGTTTTGCAACCATTCTGCCTCCAGCTGTTTTTTTCCTGTTGAAAAGCCTGTGTCGTGCAAAACACAACCCAAAAACTCCACCCGGATGCAGTGAAAAATGTGCACACACCTAAAGAGTGACATCACAAAAAACTGCGACGGCTACATACGTCAGTGGTCCTCCGAAAAAGGTCCCGTCTCTGACCCCCCGGGGCGTTAGGCTCCTGACAGGGAAAAGAGTTAGCAACGCATATCTCCCCTATACGTGTATCCTGTGTTGTTAATAATATATTCATAATTATGCAAATGATAATGGCTGCTATATTTATGCAAAAAAGGTGGCGACCGAAATGGCAGGATATAAAATCTTTCATGTTACCCCTGTCATTGATTAATAAGGCGAGAATGCTTCCAATTGTTGAATAGCATACATTTACGTCATATATCCATAAGGCTGTCAACAGAAGTATTACAATATACTTTGTTCTTCATCTTGCAGAAGTTCCTGGAAACAGGATACGATGAGCTGCGGAGGCAGCCACAGAAAAGGGCTGTGGTCAGCGCCCTAATCGCTGACTTTGGCGGCCAACATGACCACAAGGCCATTGTTAAGAAGTGGTCTGACCTGAAGAGGCGCCAAATGGTTCATGTCAGACGTCTTCGGGCTAAATATCATCCAGGTAAGTTATTGTTGACAGTTATGTTTTTTTTTAAAAAAGTGTATTTTGTGCGTGAACTCGAAAGAGAGAGGAGCCGGCCTGCAGGAGTTGGGAGGCCTCCCCCAGAGGCAATCTGCCACCTTTCTCCATGCCCCGGTTGGCAATGGCGGGTGTGAGGGGGTCCTCCCAACCCAACCTCGCATAGCACACCCACCAGGGGCGGGGCTGAGACCACCAAACTCAATTCACAGGTAGCCGAGAGCGGGATCCGAACCCCTAGCTGCAGAGGTGAATCAGTTGTCAGTGCAGTGGCAATCGCGTGGAGCCACCGCAGCTCCTTTGGTGACAGTTATGTAAGGTCATATGTAATTCATGTAAGGTCAGATGTTGTTAACCAAGATGCCATGTTGTGCTAACATATATCACCACCGGCCAAGGTATTCATAGTACTGTTGAAAAAAGACATGGGGCAGCAGACAGGAACACAGAAGTTATGTGGGAACATAATTTTCCCATTGCTTTGCATGGGACTTTAAAGAAAAACCCCGACCATGGCAAGTGGGGGTGGGTAAGGTTTAAACCACCTATCCTATGTTTGTGGCTGACATATAAGTAACCTGTGTGCCAAGTTTCATATAAATATCTTTAGCCGTTTGTACGTGATGCTGGAACATACATACATACATACATACATACATACATACATTTATGCACACACACACGTTGAGTTTTATATATATAGATTACCACTAAATTCCTGTGTTAGGAGTGGGGTTGTTATAGTAATCCCGTGTGCTCCATCAGGCCCTTTTTTTAACATGAGATGGTCTGAACAAAACAAAGGAGACAAAAACAGCTCATTTTAACATGGTTGCATCCCAGCTCACGCTCAGTCCCCTGTAGTGCCCACACGACCCTTTAATATAACATTGTCCCATTGGTTAACTGTCTATATAAATCAATTTGTATTCATATACAATACAGCACAGTACACAGAATTTGCATACGTCATTAGAAAACATTTTTATAATATATGAACATTGTGTTATTATAGGAGCTCCAATGCCAGTTGTCCGCGCCAAGCGCAGAAGGCGCCAGGCCGATGAGGAGGAGGAGGAGGATGCGGCAGAGGAGGATGCGGCAGAGGAGGACATGGATGAGGAGGAGCAGCCAGGGCCCTCCCACTCCCCAACCCCAGCTCCTGTTGAGGAGCAAGCTGAGGAGCTTCCCCCCCCCACCACCCCAACTTCTCAAGCAGAAGAGCAGGAGGAAGAGAGCGGTCCTGTGAGCCTCATTCAGGAAGGTAAATATGTGCACAATGATTAATAACATTTCAACAACAAAATGTAGATATAAAAATGGACAACATATAAAGCGCACCTGTCAGATTGTAGAACCATAATATGGTATTGATGCTAGAAGTATACAGGTAGTGCATAATTATTAGGCAAGTTGTATTTTTTGAGGATTCATTTTATTATTGAACAACAACCATGTTCTCAATGAACCCCAAAAACTCATTAATATCAAAGCTGAATTTTTTTGGAAGTAGTTTTTAGTTTGTTTTTAGTGTTAGTTATTTTCGGGGGATATCTGTGTGTGCAGGTGACTACTATTACTGTGCAGAATTATTAGGCAACTTAACCAAAAAATAAATAGATAGCCATTTCAATGATTTATTTTTAACAGTGAAACCAATATAACATCTCAACATTCACAAATACACATTTCTGACATTTAAAAACAAAACAAAAACAAATCAGTGACCAATATAGCCACCTTTCTTTGCAAGGACACTCAAAAGCCTGACATCCATGGATTCTGTCAGTGTTTTGATCTGTTCACCATCAACATTGCGTGCAGCAGCAACCACAGCCTGCCAGACACTGTTCAGAGAGGTGTACTGTTTTCCCTCCTTGTAAATCCCACATTTGATGATGGACCACAGGTTCTCAATGGGGTTCAGATCAGGTGAACAAGGAGGCCATGTCATTACTTTTTTTTATTTAATACCCTTTCTTGCCAGCCACGCTGTGGAGTACTTTGACACGTGTGATGGAGCATTGTCCTGCATGAAAATCATGTTTTTCTTGAAGGATGGTGACTTTTTCCTGTACCACTGCTTGAAGAAGGTCTCTTCCATAATCTGGCAGTAGGACTGGGAGTTGAGCTTGACTCCATCCTCAATCCGAAAAGGCCCCCACAAGCTCATCTTTGATGATACCAGCCCAAACCAGTACTCCACCACCACCTTGCTGGCGTCTGAGTTGGACTGGAGCTCCCTGCCCTTTACCAATCCAGCCACGGGCTCTTCCATCTGGCCCATCAAGACTCACTCTCATTTCAGCAGTCCATAAAACCTTAGAAAAATCTTTCTTGAGATATTTATTGGCACAGTCTTGACGTTGCAGCTTGTGTGTCTTGTTCAGTGGTCATCGTCTTTCAGCCTTTCTTACCTTGGCCATGTCTCTGGGTATTGCACACCTTGTGCTTTTGGGCACCCCAGTGATGTTGCAGCTCTGAAATATGGCCAATCTTGTGGCAAGTGGCATCTTGGCAGCTGCACGCTTAACTTTTCTCAGTTCATGGGCAGTTATTTTGCACCTTTGTTTTTCCACACGCTTCTTTTGTTTGATGATCACGCTTCAGAAGCTTTGCAACTTTAAGAGTGCTGCATCCCTCTGCTAGATATCTCTCTATTTTGGACTTTTCAGAGTCTGTCAAATCCTTCTTTTGGCCAATTTTGTCAAAGAAAAGGAAATTGACTAATAATTATGCACACCTGATATAGAGTGTTGATGTCATTAGACCACACACCTTCTCATTACAGAGATGTACATTACCTAATATGCCTAATCTGTAGTAGGCTTTCGAGCCTATACAGCTTGGAGTAAGACAACATGCATAAAGAGGATGATGTGGTCCAAATACTCATTTGCCTAATAATTCTGCACTCCCGGGATGTGTTAGACACATAACAAGTGTATACACATGATAATGATTGATTAATAAGCAAAAAAAAAAATATATTTATTTGGTAACGTTATTTGAAATCCAAATGTTTTTTTATTATATCCTAAAAGCATCAAGAGATCTGAGGAGGCAAAATATACTCATCGAAAAGACGCACCAGAAGATCCTTCAGAACCAGCGGAAGATGAGCTACCTCAACCAACAAAATGCTCTGCTAGAGCAGCAGCTATCGGGTCAGATTGCGGAAATGCACCGCATTCAGAAACGGATTGAGAGCTATATTTAAATTTATTTTTGTATTAAAAAAACTTATTTTTTGGAAATGTTTCATTTCTTTTTGAGATAGTTGTAGGTTTTTCAACACATCTAACTTCACATCAAACAAATCAACATCAACACATTTAACTTCATAATAAGCAAAAACATTTTATACTATTATTTTATTTAACATTAACCTAGGACAAACTAAAGCACACGACACAGACACGACGAACACAAAATAAACTGTTGAAAAATGAACATAACAAAAGCAACAATATATATATATATATATACAAAGAGAGAGAGAGGGAGAGCAAGAAAGAGAGAGAATGCAGATGAGCTCTTGCAGTCAGCCCAATGGTTGCAGTATAAATGCCGCAAAACAGGGTTTAACATAAGGTTCATTGTTATAGTTACACTTGCTGTTTAGATCCGGTCTGGTAGTCCAGTCTGGTAGCTTGTAGCGGAGGCTGTTGGTGGATCCGCTGTGCCAGAAAGGTCATGAAGCTTTACTCAGCATGGAGGCAGCAGCAGGAGTATTAAAATATAATATAACTAGACAATGCATTTCCTGAGGAAAATGCGAGTGGGAATGCTGAATAGCTTAATTGGTGAGCCCCTTGCCAAAGACATTCACCATAACCACTACACTATCTTTAGGACACACAGCTTCTTTCTCTATCTGCAAAGTATAGAGTATGCTGACTTCCTGGTCGCCCCTCCCCCTCAATAGGTTTCCCCTCCCCCCCAGGTCAGTGAGGAGGAATATTGCACTGAGGTCAGGAAAGTTATTTATGGAAAGAAATAACATTACAAACGCTTTTAATTCACAGATCTAATACATGATTTAAGCCTCCAAACAAAGCTTAATAAATCCTCAAACGTACATGCAATTGATACAACGACTACACCGTTTGAAATACACGGCCCTTGTAAACGCATCGATATGAAATTTATGTAGATAAACTTAAAAATGTGGCCATTTCTGCGATTTAGAAAAGAGCGTCTTTGTGAGTTCTGCAGCAACATTTTTTAGATAATTTCACATGAGAGTCTATGAGACACAATTTCTGGCTGTTGCTCCAATAATTAAAACTAAAATACGTATCGCAGAATTGGTCACATTGCCATAAACCAGACAAGCATAGCTACGTTTTGATATAAAAATTGTGTATGAAAAGTAGATCTTGTGGGCGTGAGACCAATTTGTTTCCCCTTTTTGTAAAGATATTTTTAATTACAAAGATCTCCAATGTTAAGGTCACATGACAGACTCTAAATCCCCTCCATAGGATTACATTATAACCTATTGCATTTTTGTGAAAAATTCGCAAAACGTAAATTGCGTTTTCACCAAAAAATTGTAAACGATAACGATCTGAAAAGTCATAGCCGGATAGCTAAATATTTTGTGACCGCTTTAAAGTTTTTTCAGTGTCTGTAAGTGAAAGTATGAAGTAGCTGAAACTTTTGGCATGGCATGTGAATTCAAAGGGGAAAAGGATGTTCTCATTGACTTCAATGTTTAAAAAAAGGGTCTAAAAGCTTAAAATTTATAAAAGTGTAAAAAGTAGAAAAAAACTTGAAGAAGTCCCATCATTACCTGAACGAGACGAACATTTTTACAGTTGAATGGTCTCAATAGCTGAAAGTATGCCGAAGTTACGCAGAACCAAAAAACTTAAGGAATAATAAGATTACTAAATTTACGGATATCAATACTGGAAATGTTTATTAAAGCATTCACACTAATTAAGATTAATACATTTACGGGTATCCATACTAGGAATGCTTATTAAAGCATTCCCACTAAGTATCACACAGGCATGATTTACAAGCAGTAGTGGTAATAGTAATACATAGCATAAAAACACTTGGGGAATACTTTACAGCATCAGTAGTGGTCATAGTAGTCAATAGTGTACCAAAAAATTGGGACACAGGTGTCTTGACTGAGCTGTAATAGTAGTAGTAGACATTGACAATACAGTGTCAAATCACTCGGGCAAGAGGTGCCATGATGAACAGCAGTCTTAATAAGAGTATATAGGGTGTGAAATAACTGCTGACATAGGTGTCTTGACTGGGCAGCAGAAGCAGCAGTAGTAGTATTAACAGTAGTAGTTGATACAGAGTCATATCACATGGGCAGGAGGTGCCATGATGAACAGCAGTAGGAATAGGAGTATATAGAGTGTCAAATAACTGCTGACATAGGTGTCTTGACTGGGCAGCAGCAGCAGAAGCAGCAGTAGTATTAACAGTAGTAGTTGATACAGAGTCATATCACATGGGCAGGAGGTGCCATGATGAACAGCAGTAGGAATAGGAGTATATAGAGTGTCAAATAACTGCTGACATAGGTGTATTGACTGGGCAGCAGCAACAGAAGCAGCAGTAGTATTAACAGTAGTAGTTGATACAGAGTCATATCACATGGGCAGGAGGTGCCATGATGAACAGCAGTAGGAATAGGAGTATATAGAGTGTCAAATAACTGCTGACATAGGTGTATTGACTGGGCAGCAGCAGCAGAAGCAGCAGTAGTATTAACAGTAGTAGTTGATACAGAGTCATATCACATGGGCAGGAGGTGCCATCATGAACAGCAGTAGGAATAGGAGTATATAGAGTGTCAAATAACTGCTGACATAGGTGTCTTGACTGGGCAGCAGCAGCAGAAGCAGCAGTAGTATTAACAGTAGTAGTTGATACAGAGTCATATCACATGGGCAGGAGGTGCCTTCATGAACAGCAGTAGGAATAGGAGTATATAGAGTGTCAAATAACTGCTGACATAGGTGTCTTGACTGGGCAGCAGCAGCAGAAGCAGCAGTAGTATTAACAGTAGTAGTTGATACAGAGTCATATCACATGGGCAGGAGGTGCCATGATGAACAGCAGTAGGAATAGGAGTATATAGAGTGTGAAATAACTGCTGACATAGGTGTCTTGACTGGGCAGCAGCAGCAGAAGCAGCAGTAGTATTAACAGTAGTAGTTGATACAGAGTCATATCACATGGGCAGGAGGTGCCATGATGAACAGCAGTAGGAATAGGAGTATATAGAGTGTCAAATAACTGCTGACATAGGTGTCTTGACTGGGCAGCAGCAGCAGAAGCAGCAGTAGTATTAACAGTAGTAGTTGATACAGAGTCATATCACATGGGCAGGAGGTGCCTTCATGAACAGCAGTAGGAATAGGAGTATATAGAGTGTCAAATAACTGCTGACATAGGTGTCTTGACTGGGCAGCAGCAGCAGAAGCAGCAGTAGTATTAACAGTAGTAGTTGATACAGAGTCATATCACATGGGCAGGAGGTGCCTTCATGAACAGCAGTAGGAATAGGAGTATATAGAGTGTCAAATAACTGCTGACATAGGTTGTCTTGACTGGGCAGCAGCAGCAGAAGCAGCAGTAGTATTAACAGTAGTAGTTGATACAGAGTCATATCACATGGGCAGGAGGTGCCTTCATGAACAGCAGTAGGAATAGGAGTATATAGAGTGTCAAATAACTGCTGACATAGGTGTCTTGACTGGGCAGCAGCAGCAGAAGCAGCAGTAGTATTAACAGTAGTAGTTGATACAGAGTCATATCACATGGGCAGGAGGTGCCATGATGAACAGCAGTAGGAATAGGAGTATATAGAGTGTAAAATAACTGCTGACATAGGTGTATTGACTGGGCAGCAGCAACAGAAGCAGCAGTAGTATTAACAGTAGTAGTTGATACAGAGTCATATCACATGGGCAGGAGGTGCCATCATGAACAGCAGTAGGAATAGGAGTATATAGAGTGTCAAATAACTGCTGACATAGGTGTCTTGACTGGGCAGCAGCAGCAGAAGCAGCAGTAGTATTAACAGTAGTAGTTGATACAGAGTCATATCACATGGGCAGGAGGTGCCATGATGAACAGCAGTAGGAATAGGAGTATATAGAGTGTGAAATAACTGCTGACATAGGTGTCTTGACTGGGCAGCAGCAGCAGAAGCAGCAGTAGTATTAACAGTAGTAGTTGATACAGAGTCATATCACATGGGCAGGAGGTGCCATGATGAACAGCAGTAGGAATAGGAGTATATAGAGTGTCAAATAACTGCTGACATAGGTGTATTGACTGGGCAGCAGCAACAGAAGCAGCAGTAGTATTAACAGTAGTAGTTGATACAGAGTCATATCACATGGGCAGGAGGTGCCATCATGAACAGCAGTAGGAATAGGAGTATATAGAGTGTCAAATAACTGCTGACATAGGTGTATTGACTGGGCAGCAGCAGCAGAAGCAGCAGTAGTATTAACAGTAGTAGTTGATACAGAGTCATATCACATGGGCAGAAGGTGCCATGATGAACAGCAGTAGGAATAGGAGTATATAGAGTGTCAAATAACTGCTGACATAGGTGTCTTGACTGGGCAGCAGCAGCAGAAGCAGCAGTAGTATTAACAGTAGTAGTTGATACAGAGTCATATCACATGGGCAGGAGTTGCCATGATGTACAGCAGTCTTAATAAGAGTATATAGGGTGTGAAATAACTGCTGACATAATTGTCTTGACTGATCCAAAGGAGTCATGGGAGAAAATCATGTGGTCAGATGAGACTATAATATAATTTTTTGATCATAATTTCACTAACCGTGTTCGGAGGAAGAATAATGATGAGTACCATGCCAAGAACGCCATCCCTAATGTGAAGCATGGGGGTGGTAGCATCATGCTTTGGTGGTGTTTTTCTGCACATGGGACAGGGTGACTGTACTGTATTAAGGAGAGGATGACCGGGGCCATGTATTGCAAGATTTTGGGCAACAACCTCCTTCCCTGAGTTAGAGCTTTGAAGATGGGTCGAGGCTGGGTCTTCCAACATGAGAATGACCCAAAGCACACAGCCAGGATAACCAAGGATTGGCTCTGTAAGGAGCATATCAAGGTTCTGGCGTGGCCTAGCCAGTCTCCAGACCTAAACCCAATAGAGAATCTTTGGAGGGAGCTCAAACTCCGTGTTTCTCAGCGATAGCCCAGAAACATGACTGATGTAGAGAAGATCTGTGTGGAGGAGTGGGCCAAAATCCCTCCTCCAGTGTGTGCAAAGCTGGTGTAAAACTACAAGAAATGTTTGACCGCTGTAATTGCAAAGAAAGCCTACTGTACCAAATATTAACATTGATTTTCTCTGATGTTGAAATAGTTATATTCAGCACTGTAAATACATCAGGTCCGGGGCTTCATCAGGGAATGCATGGCAAGGGACCCTTCAGCGCCCTGAACCGACGACGGGTGCCAGAAAGTCACCGCCGATCCAGGACTCATTCATCTTTATGAATGTGAGTCTGTCCACGGAGTCTGTGGACAGACGGGTCCTCTTGTCCGTGACCACCCCACCTGCCGCGCTGAATGTCCGCTCAGATAGTACGCTGGAGGGGGGGCAAGACAATAACTCCAGCGCATACTGAGCGAGCTCGCGGCAGGTGTCCAATCTGGCAACCCAGTACTCCATGGGGTCGTCGGTGCTCATACTGTCAGAAGCACCGACGGACGCCATGTAGTCTGCCACCATGTGGGCCAGCCGCTGGTGGTGACTGCTGCTGCTGCTGCTGGTGGTAGTACTGGGTCGCTCGGTTTGGAAGAACATCCTCATCTCTTCCATTAGGTCCCCTGCTCGGCTGCAGCTGGGTGCAGCCACCTGCTGGGTGAGATGAGGGGGACAACTGGAGGCCGGGGAGTTGCCTGCTCCAACCGTCTGACAATGGCTGCCTGCAGTTCCTCCATCCGGTGCTGCCTCCGGCTGGCTGGGATGAACTGCTCCAGTTTCCCCTTGCACCTGGGATCCAAAAGGGTGGCCATCCAGAAATCATCCCTCGTCTTGATGGTCTTAACCCGGGGGTCCCTCCTGAGGCATCTCAGCATGTGGGCAGCCATGGGGAAGAGCACAGCCCGCTGTGACTCCTCAATGCTGGCCAGGTGAATGAGGTGCGACTCTTCTTCCCTGAGGCGCTGCTGGTCAAACTCAGACATGCCCAACCCCCGGACTATCGGTGCCCCCAACACCGGCTCTCCCTCCTGACCAGGCCCTGACTCCGGGACGACACCAGCAACCACCTCCTCCTCCTCTTCATCATCCTCCTCCTCCTCCTCCTCCTCCTGGTCCTGGCCCTGGTCTCGGTGGAGCATTGCTGACTCCTCCTGCTCCACCAAGGCACTCTCCCCAGCCTCGAGCAGGCGATCTAGTGTCCTCTCCAGCATGAACAGTATTGGCAGCACGCTATTGAGGCCAATTTGCTCACTGCTGACCATCTTGGTCGCCTGCTCGAAGGAGGACAACACTTGGCAGACCTGGTTTATCTGCCCCCACTGCGCACAGGCGATGAAAGGGAGTTGTGGTGAAGCCCTCTGAGTGCCTAGTTCCATCAGGTACTCCCTCACCGCCCTTTGCTGCTCCCACAACCTCTTCAGCATGTGGAGGGTGGAGTTCCACCGCGTCACACTGTCCACAATCAGCCTGTGAAGGGGCAGATTGTACTTCCGCTGCAATTTGGACAGGGACGCGGTAGCGGTTGGGGAGCGCCTGAAGTGGCTGGCAATCCTACGCGCCTTTGCCACAATGTCACTCAACCCTGGATAAGTGCGCAGGAACTTCTGCACCACCAGGTTGAGGACATGTGCCAGACAGGGCACGTGCGTCAGACTGCCAGCATGGAGGGCGGCGAGTAGGTTGCTGCCGTTATCGCAGACAACCATACCTGGCTGGAGCCTTCGGGGTGTCAGCCACTTCTGGACCTGAGCTTGAAGTGCTTTCAGCACTTCTTCTGCAGTGTGTCTCCGGTCCCCTAAACTAACAAGCTGGAGCACGGCCTGACAGCGCACGTGCCCCACACTTGAGTAGCTACGGGGGGCGCTTGCTGGGAGGCTCAGCAGCTGCGGAGACAGGGGTTCAGGCCTGTAGACCAGCGACACCCGTCTGGCTGAAGATTCACACCTCCGGACAGCCTAGACTGGGGGGAAGGGCGCTTGCCGGGTACAGGCAAACGGGCAACTCTCAGCGAGCCCTCCGGTGGGGCCAGAAAGCCGCTCGCTCGGAACAGAGAATAATTGGGTTATCGCTTCTCGGCCTTTTGGCTAAGATCAAGTGTAGTATCTGTTCTTATCAGTTTAATATCTGATACGTCCCCTATCTGGGGACCATATATTAAATGGATTTTTAGAACAGGGAGATGGAAGAAGAGCTTGCTCTGTCCACTCCACGCATCGACCTGGTATTGCAGTACCTCCAGGACCGGTGCACCCCTCTTATGCAGTGTCAAAAAATAGATTTAACTGGAACATCATCCAACTTGTTTGTCTTGTGTCTTCTTGTTGCTTGCTGACAATGTTTTTTGCTTGAACTCGGTTCTGTGCTCTAATAAACTGGCATTTAACCCTTGTGTCCTTGTCTTCATTGCTTCTTGTCACTTTCTTGCCAAATGCCATTACTTTATCAAGTTACCTGTACAGCAACACCTAGATTTAGTCAGGGCATGCAATTTTCGACAAGTCAGCTAGTGTCCTACTCCTCGCTCTCTCTTTCCTAAGGCCCAAAATGAAGCCTTCGATAAGCAGTGACTACTCTGCTGACAAAAAAAGGGGCTGAATTTGCTCCATTGCTGTGTGCCTTGCTGCATGCAGCAGCTAGCTAGAAAAGGCAGCTGTGGCAAGGCTTTTTTATTTTTATCCGTAGGATCCCTTAGTCTTTGACTCCCTCTAGTGGTCCTCGATTTTCTTCCACGTTATGTTAACTAAGTCCACGTTATGCTAACTAGGAGGCCGGCCCATGCAAATGATTTTCCTTGTTGAACGTGCACGAGGAGCAACGAGAAGCACCTGAATGTGTGCAATTCTTATTTTGGGATGACTGAAGGTCATGATTGGGCTCCAGCAGTGTTGGGCAGGTGTCAGAAAAGGGTGGATTGTCCAGTAGACAGGGGTTCAGGCCTGTAGACCAGCGACACCCGTCTGGCTGAAGATTCACACCTCCGGACAGCCTAGACTGGGGGGAAGGGCGCTTGCCGGGTACAGGCAAACGGGCAACTCTCAGCGAGCCCTCCGGTGGGGCCAGAAAGCCGCTCGCTCGGAACAGAGAATAATTGGGTTATCGCTTCTCGGCCTTTTGGCTAAGATCAAGTGTAGTATCTGTTCTTATCAGTTTAATATCTGATACGTCCCCTATCTGGGGACCATATATTAAATGGATTTTTAGAACAGGGAGATGGAAGAAGAGCTTGCTCTGTCCACTCCACGCATCGACCTGGTATTGCAGTACCTCCAGGACCGGTGCACCCCTCTTATGCAGTGTCAAAAAATAGATTTAACTGGAACATCATCCAACTTGTTTGTCTTGTGTCTTCTTGTTGCTTGCTGACAATGTTTTTTGCTTGAACTCGGTTCTGTGCTCTAATAAACTGGCATTTAACCCTTGTGTCCTTGTCTTCATTGCTTCTTGTCACTTTCTTGCCAAATGCCATTACTTTATCAAGTTACCTGTACAGCAACACCTAGATTTAGTCAGGGCATGCAATTTTCGACAAGTCAGCTAGTGTCCTACTCCTCGCTCTCTCTTTCCTAAGGCCCAAAATGAAGCCTTCGATAAGCAGTGACTACTCTGCTGACAAAAAAAGGGGCTGAATTTGCTCCATTGCTGTGTGCCTTGCTGCATGCAGCAGCTAGCTAGAAAAGGCAGCTGTGGCAAGGCTTTTTTATTTTTATCCGTAGGATCCCTTAGTCTTTGACTCCCTCTAGTGGTCCTCGATTTTCTTCCACGTTATGTTAACTAAGTCCACGTTATGCTAACTAGGAGGCCGGCCCATGCAAATGATTTTCCTTGTTGAACGTGCACGAGGAGCAACGAGAAGCACCTGAATGTGTGCAATTCTTATTTTGGGATGACTGAAGGTCATGATTGGGCTCCAGCAGTGTTGGGCAGGTGTCAGAAAAGGGTGGATTGTCCAGTAGACAGGGGTTCAGGCCTGTAGACCAGCGACACCCGTCTGGCTGAAGATTCACACCTCCGGACAGCCTAGACTGGGGGGAAGGGCGCTTGCCGGGTACAGGCAAACGGGCAACTCTCAGCGAGCCCTCCGGTGGGGCCAGAAAGCCGCTCGCTCGGAACAGAGAATAATTGGGTTATCGCTTCTCGGCCTTTTGGCTAAGATCAAGTGTAGTATCTGTTCTTATCAGTTTAATATCTGATACGTCCCCTATCTGGGGACCATATATTAAATGGATTTTTAGAACAGGGAGATGGAAGAAGAGCTTGCTCTGTCCACTCCACGCATCGACCTGGTATTGCAGTACCTCCAGGACCGGTGCACCCCTCTTATGCAGTGTCAAAAAATAGATTTAACTGGAACATCATCCAACTTGTTTGTCTTGTGTCTTCTTGTTGCTTGCTGACAATGTTTTTTGCTTGAACTCGGTTCTGTGCTCTAATAAACTGGCATTTAACCCTTGTGTCCTTGTCTTCATTGCTTCTTGTCACTTTCTTGCCAAATGCCATTACTTTATCAAGTTACCTGTACAGCAACACCTAGATTTAGTCAGGGCATGCAATTTTCGACAAGTCAGCTAGTGTCCTACTCCTCGCTCTCTCTTTCCTAAGGCCCAAAATGAAGCCTTCGATAAGCAGTGACTACTCTGCTGACAAAAAAGGGGCTGAATTTGCTCCATTGCTGTGTGCCTTGCTGCATGCAGCAGCTAGCTAGAAAAGGCAGCTGTGGCAAGGCTTTTTTATTTTTATCCGTAGGATCCCTTAGTCTTTGACTCCCTCTAGTGGTCCTCGATTTTCTTCCACGTTATGTTAACTAAGTCCACGTTATGCTAACTAGGAGGCCGGCCCATGCAAATGATTTTCCTTGTTGAACGTGCACGAGGAGCAACGAGAAGCACCTGAATGTGTGCAATTCTTATTTTGGGATGACTGAAGGTCATGATTGGGCTCCAGCAGTGTTGGGCAGGTGTCAGAAAAGGGTGGATTGTCCAGTAGACAGGGGTTCAGGCCTGTAGACCAGCGACACCCGTCTGGCTGAAGATTCACACCTCCGGACAGCCTAGACTGGGGGGAAGGGCGCTTGCCGGGTACAGGCAAACGGGCAACTCTCAGCGAGCCCTCCGGTGGGGCCAGAAAGCCGCTCGCTCGGAACAGAGAATAATTGGGTTATCGCTTCTCGGCCTTTTGGCTAAGATCAAGTGTAGTATCTGTTCTTATCAGTTTAATATCTGATACGTCCCCTATCTGGGGACCATATATTAAATGGATTTTTAGAACAGGGAGATGGAAGAAGAGCTTGCTCTGTCCACTCCACGCATCGACCTGGTATTGCAGTACCTCCAGGACCGGTGCACCCCTCTTATGCAGTGTCAAAAAATAGATTTAACTGGAACATCATCCAACTTGTTTGTCTTGTGTCTTCTTGTTGCTTGCTGACAATGTTTTTTGCTTGAACTCGGTTCTGTGCTCTAATAAACTGGCATTTAACCCTTGTGTCCTTGTCTTCATTGCTTCTTGTCACTTTCTTGCCAAATGCCATTACTTTATCAAGTTACCTGTACAGCAACACCTAGATTTAGTCAGGGCATGCAATTTTCGACAAGTCAGCTAGTGTCCTACTCCTCGCTCTCTCTTTCCTAAGGCCCAAAATGAAGCCTTCGATAAGCAGTGACTACTCTGCTGACAAAAAAGGGGCTGAATTTGCTCCATTGCTGTGTGCCTTGCTGCATGCAGCAGCTAGCTAGAAAAGGCAGCTGTGGCAAGGCTTTTTTATTTTTATCCGTAGGATCCCTTAGTCTTTGACTCCCTCTAGTGGTCCTCGATTTTCTTCCACGTTATGTTAACTAAGTCCACGTTATGCTAACTAGGAGGCCGGCCCATGCAAATGATTTTCCTTGTTGAACGTGCACGAGGAGCAACGAGAAGCACCTGAATGTGTGCAATTCTTATTTTGGGATGACTGAAGGTCATGATTGGGCTCCAGCAGTGTTGGGCAGGTGTCAGAAAAGGGTGGATTGTCCAGTAGACAGGGGTTCAGGCCTGTAGACCAGCGACACCCGTCTGGCTGAAGATTCACACCTCCGGACAGCCTAGACTGGGGGGAAGGGCGCTTGCCGGGTACAGGCAAACGGGCAACTCTCAGCGAGCCCTCCGGTGGGGCCAGAAAGCCGCTCGCTCGGAACAGAGAATAATTGGGTTATCGCTTCTCGGCCTTTTGGCTAAGATCAAGTGTAGTATCGACTATAGCCTTTAGGGGTGTCTAGGCTTCACAGCTAGGACGTTGAGAACCACTTGTATCTATCCAAGCCAATTGGTCCTTGTGGGGTACCCTCTGCTCGGCCTTGTAGGATCGTTGATTAAATTCAGCTTCACCTACTTGCTGCTATTGGGCAGAGGCTTAGCCCCCACTTGGAACGAGTTTGCGATCTACCCTTCTCCCCCCCCACACTCCGCATTACTACCTTCGGGCAGTAGATGCAAGAGCCTTTCTCAAGGCTACGAAAAGAGTGAAGACGTCGAGGAACCAGAAGGAAGCCGCCTAAGAACACCTGAAGCGACATCCTAAATCCTCGACGATGGGGAAGAGCGAGAAGAAGAAAGACCAGAAGAAGAAGACAGAAGAAACGATGATGAAGAAGAACCCTGCACCAGCCACTTCCTCCGAAGTCCCAGAGAATGTCACTGCCTCAACCTCCACTCCTACCCCGGCCGGCACCAGCCAACCGAGAACAGTGAAGCCGAACCCTCCTGCAGACGGGCTGCCAATCCTGGAGCCCTGGATGAAGCAGACGGTCGTGCTGCAGCTGAAGGAGGTGGACGGAAGAGTCCCTGACATGACCCCGGAGATCTTCGGAAAGAAGATGATCCTGGAGCAAGGTTTCAGCAAAGCAGAAACGCTTTCAGTACAGTCCTTCCCAAGAGGGATTTTCTTCATCACCTTCGTGTCGTTCAAAACATGCAGAAGGTACTGGGACATGGTGAAGACCAGTGGCCCTGAATCCCCTTTCCGGAAGTTCAGCGCGAACTGCCCCATTACACGGGACGAAAAGTGGGTGAAGGTGTCCATGAGGAACCCCCATACCCAAGGCAAAGACATAGCCACATACCTCCAGAGGTTCTGCACAGTGGTGAAAGACCCAGTCCAAATCCTCGATGCCAACGGCTTCTGGATAGGTAAGTGGTCTGTCCTTTGCAAGCTGAGGAAAGACCCGTCGGGGGAAATGCAGCACCTGCAGCCGTGCTTCTCCCTGGGATATTCTGCAGGCTCACTTTTTTACCCCGGGATGCCCATCAACTGTAACAGGTGTGGCCATCCGGGGCACCTAGGTAAGGATTGCAGAGAGCTTTCTTGCAGGTTCTGTAGGGTCTCAGGCCATGAGACCAAGGACTGTCCGAGGTCCAAAACCTGCAACCTCTGTGGTTTGGCAGAGCATGTCTTCATGCAATGCCCCCAGAGGACCCGGACCTACGCTGGAGCCCTGATCCAGGGTAAGCCAGCCCCTAGCTCCGGTAGCAAGCCAACAGCAAAGAAGCCGAGTGAGCCTCGAAAGGCCACAGGTAAGTCTGTCACTACCCCAGTCCCTGTCCCTGTCCCTGTCCCTGCCCCTGCCACTGCCCCAGCCCCAGTCCCTGCCACTGCCCCAGCCCCTGTCACTGCCCCAGCCCCTGCCCCTGTCCCCACCCCCTCTGTGTCAGAGGAGACCCCTCCTGCCCCACTGCCCACCCCGGACCTGTCCTCCTTGGAGGACTTCCCCTCCCTCCCCCCTTCCACCCCTGCCGGTGGTCAAACAGGAGGCCGGAAACGGAAGACTGTGAGCCCATCGGCAGAGGAAACCGCCACCTCCATCAAACGGCCCAATGGGGTCCAGCACGAAAGCGCTGGACCAGGGCAGTTAATGGAGGACCTGGGGTCTGAAGAAGAGGAAGACGAGGAGATTATGGCCGACACTGTGCCTAACTCCACCGTCCACACCCGCCAGATGATCGATGATGTCCTAGTGGAACTGGGCCTAACCCAGACCCCAGAACAGGTAGCTGAGCAAATGGAGGAGTCACCCCCCCCTGCGGGGAGGTAAGTTTGGCCCCTTGCTGACTAGACCTCATACCCTTTTTCATTATGGCAGAGATCTCAATCTTTTCCATTAATGTGAGGAGTATCAAGGATACCTCTAGAAGGCAAGCGGTGCTGACTTTTCTTTCAACTCATCAGAGTGATGTCTACATGCTTCAGGAATGCGCTCTTCCTCCCTTGAGAAGGTACACACATCTGACCTCTCAGTGGACCCTTGGTCCCTCCTACTGGTCCGGGGGTGGCGATTGTAAATCCGCAGGGGTTGCCATTCTTATCAGGGGCGGGCGCTTCACGGTTGACTCCATCCGCGAGCTAGTCTGTGGCCGTCTTTTGGTCATAGACGGCTCGTGGGCGGGAGAGCCAATTAGGCTCATCAACGTGTACGCCCCCCCAGATAAGAGTGCGCGGCTGGAACTTTTCCAGACCCTGAGGACACAACTCGTCACCACCAGAGCAGTAGTGATCGGCGGTGATTTCAACTGTCCGATAGAGGAGGATGGGCGCAGCTCCAGCATATACGCAAAACTTGATGCTACTTCTAGGCTGCTCAGGGAGATGATCTCGGAGGCTTCCCTGCAGGACGCCGTGGGATCCATAGGGAAAGGTACCGTGAATTATTCGTGGTGCCGTCCCGATGGATCTGTGCGTTCCAGGATTGACTTCGTGCTCACTTCAAGAGCAGTCAAGCATCGTGAGTTCTCCATGATCCCCTGCTGTTTCTCTGACCACAGGGCTATTCACTTTCGGGGTGAACTTGGCGAGGGCTTTGCCCGCGGACCAGGTTCCTGGAAACTGAATAGCACCCTGCTGGAAAATGAGGAATTGATGGGGGAACTCCGGGAGGCCTACGCCTCCTGGACGGAGGAAAAGAGATTCTTCGGAAAGGTAAGTGATTGGTGGGAGTTTGTGAAAGTTAAGCTGCGCAGCTTCTTTCAGGCAAGGGGACGCCAGCAAGTGTGTGCAAGGAAGAAGGAACTCAGGAGACTGCAACGTCAGTTGCAGTCCCTGCAGGACCTTCACCACTGCGGCTGGGACGTTAGGCAGGACCTGGAGGACACCGCGAAGACCCTGAAAGGGTACTTTGAGGAAGAATCTAGGCACATTGTCTTCCGTGCCAAGGTGGAGAATCTTGAGAAAGATGAGAAGTGTAACTCTTTCTTTTTCAGGAAACTCCATTCAGGACACACTCCCTTGTCTGAACTGCGTGACGAGACTGGAACGCTCCAGAAGGGAAAGGAGGCTGTAATGCAAGTGGTCGCAGACTACTACACCAACCTCTACTCCCCGAAGGAAACGAACACGGAGGCAGCCGACAGGTTCCTGTCAGGTATCACTAACCAAATTGATCCTGCAGGTTCATCGGCCGTCAACGCCCCTCTGGTGTTGGAGGAGCTGCACTCTGCCGCTAAATCCTTTAGGCGGGGCAGGACCCCGGGTTCCGATGGTCTCCCAGTTGAGCTCTATGTAGCCCTGTGGGACCTCGTGGGCCCGGACCTGCTCGAGCTGTACGAGGAGATGGTGGTGGAGGGTAGAATGCCTCCATCACTGAGAGAGGGGATGATCACGATTCTGTATAAACGTAAAGGGGAGAGATCGGACCTGAAAAACTGGCGTCCGATCTCTCTTTTGAACGTGGACTACAAAATCCTCGCCAAGGTTTTAGCCAACAGGCTGAAATCTGTCATCGGACAGATCATCCACCCCGATCAAACTTGTGGCATTCCTGGTCGCAGGATTGCGGACAGCCTTGCGCTTGTCCGGGACACGGTCCAGTACATTCATGGCCGCCGTGTGCACGCGGCCCTGGTCAGTCTTGACCAGGAGAAGGCCTTTGACCGTGTCTCCCATGAGTTTATGTGCAGAACCCTGCGCAGGTTTGGTCTTGGGGAACTGTTTTGTTCGTTTGTGAATGTGATGTATAAGGACATTTGTAGTTTGGTGTTGGTAAATGGCTGGAAAACTGACCCCTTTTCAATTTTCTCCGGGGTCAGACAAGGCTGCCCTCTCTCACCTCTGCTTTTTGTTTGCTGTATAGAGCTATTCGCCCGAAGCATCAGACAGAACCCAGAGATCAGAGGGATCACCGCACCAGGACCAGAAAGACGGGAGGTCAAGTGCTCGCTCTACATGGATGACGTGACGGTGTTCTGTGCCGACCGGCGCTCCATCGACACACTCGTCCGGACGTGTGAGGACTTCGGCCAAGCTTCAGGGGCAAAGGTCAACTGCGGGAAGTCGGAAGTCATGCTCTTCGGAAAGTGGTTCCTGCCTTCTTCTGCGCCCATCCCGTTCAATATCAAAGCGGACTTCATCAAAATTCTCGGAGTCTGGTTTGGAGCGGAAGGCGCAGCCCTGAAGTCCTGGGAGGAAAGACTGGCGAAAATGAGACAGAAGTTTGGACTTTGGAGCCTCAGAGAACTCACCATCGAAGGGAAAACACTGGTACTCCGCAGCGAGATTCTCCCTGTGTTGCAGTACCTCGCCCAGGCTTGGCCCCCCCGGGTTAACACTTGCAAAGCCATCACCAGGGCGGTGTTTCACTTCATCTGGAGCTCCAAAATGGACAGAGTGAAGCGTGCGGTTATGTTCAAGGAACCCCTCAAAGGCGGTAAGGGAGTGCCCGACATCGCAACACTACTGAGGGTGTTCTTTGCTTGTAACTGTATCCGCAGGACATTGGTTGACAGAACAGTGGACTCTGGCGGTAACTCCATGTCCCGTTTTTTCCTCCTACCTCTTTGGAGGTCTCTCGGATGGGACAAATGGGACAGCTCCGTCCCCTACAACTGGGACACTCCATGGTATTACTTGGACACTTTCAAGTTCATCAAGGAGCTGGGGCTGCATGGAGTTAAACCCGACTTGTGGAAGCCAAAAACTATCCACAAGTTGATTAGAGCATCGGACATCATTGAGACTATTCCAGGCCTCCCTTCAGCCACTTGCAAAGTGGTCTGGAGGAATGTTTCTTCAAAGAGACTCACCAACAGGCACAAAGATCTGGCATGGATGGCAATCCAAGGGGGTTTGCCGCTGAGGACATTCATGCATGCCAGAAACCTGTGCAGATACAGGCACTGCCCTTTTTGTATCATCCAGGAGGAAACTGCTTTTCATGTTTTCTGGGAGTGCCCCTTTGCACAGAGCCTGTTGAGGGCCTTGGAACCTGAACTTAAAGACTTTGTACCACAGACTGCTATTACACACTTTGGTGTGTTAAACGGACTCTTCTGTGGGACTCACTCACAGGAGGACATTGACAGTGCCTGGCGGGTGCTGTGCTGCTTCAAAGACGCCGTATGGTGTGCCAGAAAACGCCTCATCCACCAGAGGGAGAGGATGTCCATCGCGGATTGTCGCAGACTGACGTTCAGTCTACTAAGAGACTATCACCTGATGGACTTTACGGAGGAAGAGGACGTCTAAAGATCTCCCCTTCCCCCCCCCCTCTCCCAATTGTGTGTATCCATTGGTAGTTCAATAAAGCTTCGGGCCTGTGAACTCTTTCCTCCCCCCCCACCCCACCTCCCCCTCCCCCCCATCACATCCGTTGCCCAGTTGAACGCTATTTTCTTTTTGACAGTTTAATGACTTAAAATTTGACATGATTTTTGGAAGTACTGATTTCAGGGTAATGCGGCGTCATGCATGTTGCATCATACCGCAGAATGAGTGAATGAATGTAATTTATCTGTACGCTTGGAACTGAATGTACCCTGTTGAAGTATTTGTTTTTTTGTATATTTTCTTTGAAAAATAAAGTATACATTTTCAATCAAAAAATCTGTTCTTATCAGTTTAATATCTGATACGTCCCCTATCTGGGGACCATATATTAAATGGATTTTTAGAACAGGGAGATGGAAGAAGAGCTTGCTCTGTCCACTCCACGCATCGACCTGGTATTGCAGTACCTCCAGGACCGGTGCACCCCTCTTATGCAGTGTCAAAAAATAGATTTAACTGGAACATCATCCAACTTGTTTGTCTTGTGTCTTCTTGTTGCTTGCTGACAATGTTTTTTGCTTGAACTCGGTTCTGTGCTCTAATAAACTGGCATTTAACCCTTGTGTCCTTGTCTTCATTGCTTCTTGTCACTTTCTTGCCAAATGCCATTACTTTATCAAGTTACCTGTACAGCAACACCTAGATTTAGTCAGGGCATGCAATTTTCGACAAGTCAGCTAGTGTCCTACTCCTCGCTCTCTCTTTCCTAAGGCCCAAAATGAAGCCTTCGATAAGCAGTGACTACTCTGCTGACAAAAAAAGGGGCTGAATTTGCTCCATTGCTGTGTGCCTTGCTGCATGCAGCAGCTAGCTAGAAAAGGCAGCTGTGGCAAGGCTTTTTTATTTTTATCCGTAGGATCCCTTAGTCTTTGACTCCCTCTAGTGGTCCTCGATTTTCTTCCACGTTATGTTAACTAAGTCCACGTTATGCTAACTAGGAGGCCGGCCCATGCAAATGATTTTCCTTGTTGAACGTGCACGAGGAGCAACGAGAAGCACCTGAATGTGTGCAATTCTTATTTTGGGATGACTGAAGGTCATGATTGGGCTCCAGCAGTGTTGGGCAGGTGTCAGAAAAGGGTGGATTGTCCAGTAGACAGGGGTTCAGGCCTGTAGACCAGCGACACCCGTCTGGCTGAAGATTCACACCTCCGGACAGCCTAGACTGGGGGGAAGGGCGCTTGCCGGGTACAGGCAAACGGGCAACTCTCAGCGAGCCCTCCGGTGGGGCCAGAAAGCCGCTCGCTCGGAACAGAGAATAATTGGGTTATCGCTTCTCGGCCTTTTGGCTAAGATCAAGTGTAGTATCTGTTCTTATCAGTTTAATATCTGATACGTCCCCTATCTGGGGACCATATATTAAATGGATTTTTAGAACAGGGAGATGGAAGAAGAGCTTGCTCTGTCCACTCCACGCATCGACCTGGTATTGCAGTACCTCCAGGACCGGTGCACCCCTCTTATGCAGTGTCAAAAAATAGATTTAACTGGAACATCATCCAACTTGTTTGTCTTGTGTCTTCTTGTTGCTTGCTGACAATGTTTTTTGCTTGAACTCGGTTCTGTGCTCTAATAAACTGGCATTTAACCCTTGTGTCCTTGTCTTCATTGCTTCTTGTCACTTTCTTGCCAAATGCCATTACTTTATCAAGTTACCTGTACAGCAACACCTAGATTTAGTCAGGGCATGCAATTTTCGACAAGTCAGCTAGTGTCCTACTCCTCGCTCTCTCTTTCCTAAGGCCCAAAATGAAGCCTTCGATAAGCAGTGACTACTCTGCTGACAAAAAAAGGGGCTGAATTTGCTCCATTGCTGTGTGCCTTGCTGCATGCAGCAGCTAGCTAGAAAAGGCAGCTGTGGCAAGGCTTTTTTATTTTTATCCGTAGGATCCCTTAGTCTTTGACTCCCTCTAGTGGTCCTCGATTTTCTTCCACGTTATGTTAACTAAGTCCACGTTATGCTAACTAGGAGGCCGGCCCATGCAAATGATTTTCCTTGTTGAACGTGCACGAGGAGCAACGAGAAGCACCTGAATGTGTGCAATTCTTATTTTGGGATGACTGAAGGTCATGATTGGGCTCCAGCAGTGTTGGGCAGGTGTCAGAAAAGGGTGGATTGTCCAGTAGACAGGGGTTCAGGCCTGTAGACCAGCGACACCCGTCTGGCTGAAGATTCACACCTCCGGACAGCCTAGACTGGGGGGAAGGGCGCTTGCCGGGTACAGGCAAACGGGCAACTCTCAGCGAGCCCTCCGGTGGGGCCAGAAAGCCGCTCGCTCGGAACAGAGAATAATTGGGTTATCGCTTCTCGGCCTTTTGGCTAAGATCAAGTGTAGTATCTGTTCTTATCAGTTTAATATCTGATACGTCCCCTATCTGGGGACCATATATTAAATGGATTTTTAGAACAGGGAGATGGAAGAAGAGCTTGCTCTGTCCACTCCACGCATCGACCTGGTATTGCAGTACCTCCAGGACCGGTGCACCCCTCTTATGCAGTGTCAAAAAATAGATTTAACTGGAACATCATCCAACTTGTTTGTCTTGTGTCTTCTTGTTGCTTGCTGACAATGTTTTTTGCTTGAACTCGGTTCTGTGCTCTAATAAACTGGCATTTAACCCTTGTGTCCTTGTCTTCATTGCTTCTTGTCACTTTCTTGCCAAATGCCATTACTTTATCAAGTTACCTGTACAGCAACACCTAGATTTAGTCAGGGCATGCAATTTTCGACAAGTCAGCTAGTGTCCTACTCCTCGCTCTCTCTTTCCTAAGGCCCAAAATGAAGCCTTCGATAAGCAGTGACTACTCTGCTGACAAAAAAAGGGGCTGAATTTGCTCCATTGCTGTGTGCCTTGCTGCATGCAGCAGCTAGCTAGAAAAGGCAGCTGTGGCAAGGCTTTTTTATTTTTATCCGTAGGATCCCTTAGTCTTTGACTCCCTCTAGTGGTCCTCGATTTTCTTCCACGTTATGTTAACTAAGTCCACGTTATGCTAACTAGGAGGCCGGCCCATGCAAATGATTTTCCTTGTTGAACGTGCACGAGGAGCAACGAGAAGCACCTGAATGTGTGCAATTCTTATTTTGGGATGACTGAAGGTCATGATTGGGCTCCAGCAGTGTTGGGCAGGTGTCAGAAAAGGGTGGATTGTCCAGTAGACAGGGGTTCAGGCCTGTAGACCAGCGACACCCGTCTGGCTGAAGATTCACACCTCCGGACAGCCTAGACTGGGGGGAAGGGCGCTTGCCGGGTACAGGCAAACGGGCAACTCTCAGCGAGCCCTCCGGTGGGGCCAGAAAGCCGCTCGCTCGGAACAGAGAATAATTGGGTTATCGCTTCTCGGCCTTTTGGCTAAGATCAAGTGTAGTATCTGTTCTTATCAGTTTAATATCTGATACGTCCCCTATCTGGGGACCATATATTAAATGGATTTTTAGAACAGGGAGATGGAAGAAGAGCTTGCTCTGTCCACTCCACGCATCGACCTGGTATTGCAGTACCTCCAGGACCGGTGCACCCCTCTTATGCAGTGTCAAAAAATAGATTTAACTGGAACATCATCCAACTTGTTTGTCTTGTGTCTTCTTGTTGCTTGCTGACAATGTTTTTTGCTTGAACTCGGTTCTGTGCTCTAATAAACTGGCATTTAACCCTTGTGTCCTTGTCTTCATTGCTTCTTGTCACTTTCTTGCCAAATGCCATTACTTTATCAAGTTACCTGTACAGCAACACCTAGATTTAGTCAGGGCATGCAATTTTCGACAAGTCAGCTAGTGTCCTACTCCTCGCTCTCTCTTTCCTAAGGCCCAAAATGAAGCCTTCGATAAGCAGTGACTACTCTGCTGACAAAAAAAGGGGCTGAATTTGCTCCATTGCTGTGTGCCTTGCTGCATGCAGCAGCTAGCTAGAAAAGGCAGCTGTGGCAAGGCTTTTTTATTTTTATCCGTAGGATCCCTTAGTCTTTGACTCCCTCTAGTGGTCCTCGATTTTCTTCCACGTTATGTTAACTAAGTCCACGTTATGCTAACTAGGAGGCCGGCCCATGCAAATGATTTTCCTTGTTGAACGTGCACGAGGAGCAACGAGAAGCACCTGAATGTGTGCAATTCTTATTTTGGGATGACTGAAGGTCATGATTGGGCTCCAGCAGTGTTGGGCAGGTGTCAGAAAAGGGTGGATTGTCCAGTAGACAGGGGTTCAGGCCTGTAGACCAGCGACACCCGTCTGGCTGAAGATTCACACCTCCGGACAGCCTAGACTGGGGGGAAGGGCGCTTGCCGGGTACAGGCAAACGGGCAACTCTCAGCGAGCCCTCCGGTGGGGCCAGAAAGCCGCTCGCTCGGAACAGAGAATAATTGGGTTATCGCTTCTCGGCCTTTTGGCTAAGATCAAGTGTAGTATCTGTTCTTATCAGTTTAATATCTGATACGTCCCCTATCTGGGGACCATATATTAAATGGATTTTTAGAACAGGGAGATGGAAGAAGAGCTTGCTCTGTCCACTCCACGCATCGACCTGGTATTGCAGTACCTCCAGGACCGGTGCACCCCTCTTATGCAGTGTCAAAAAATAGATTTAACTGGAACATCATCCAACTTGTTTGTCTTGTGTCTTCTTGTTGCTTGCTGACAATGTTTTTTGCTTGAACTCGGTTCTGTGCTCTAATAAACTGGCATTTAACCCTTGTGTCCTTGTCTTCATTGCTTCTTGTCACTTTCTTGCCAAATGCCATTACTTTATCAAGTTACCTGTACAGCAACACCTAGATTTAGTCAGGGCATGCAATTTTCGACAAGTCAGCTAGTGTCCTACTCCTCGCTCTCTCTTTCCTAAGGCCCAAAATGAAGCCTTCGATAAGCAGTGACTACTCTGCTGACAAAAAAAGGGGCTGAATTTGCTCCATTGCTGTGTGCCTTGCTGCATGCAGCAGCTAGCTAGAAAAGGCAGCTGTGGCAAGGCTTTTTTATTTTTATCCGTAGGATCCCTTAGTCTTTGACTCCCTCTAGTGGTCCTCGATTTTCTTCCACGTTATGTTAACTAAGTCCACGTTATGCTAACTAGGAGGCCGGCCCATGCAAATGATTTTCCTTGTTGAACGTGCACGAGGAGCAACGAGAAGCACCTGAATGTGTGCAATTCTTATTTTGGGATGACTGAAGGTCATGATTGGGCTCCAGCAGTGTTGGGCAGGTGTCAGAAAAGGGTGGATTGTCCAGTAGACAGGGGTTCAGGCCTGTAGACCAGCGACACCCGTCTGGCTGAAGATTCACACCTCCGGACAGCCTAGACTGGGGGGAAGGGCGCTTGCCGGGTACAGGCAAACGGGCAACTCTCAGCGAGCCCTCCGGTGGGGCCAGAAAGCCGCTCGCTCGGAACAGAGAATAATTGGGTTATCGCTTCTCGGCCTTTTGGCTAAGATCAAGTGTAGTATCTGTTCTTATCAGTTTAATATCTGATACGTCCCCTATCTGGGGACCATATATTAAATGGATTTTTAGAACAGGGAGATGGAAGAAGAGCTTGCTCTGTCCACTCCACGCATCGACCTGGTATTGCAGTACCTCCAGGACCGGTGCACCCCTCTTATGCAGTGTCAAAAAATAGATTTAACTGGAACATCATCCAACTTGTTTGTCTTGTGTCTTCTTGTTGCTTGCTGACAATGTTTTTTGCTTGAACTCGGTTCTGTGCTCTAATAAACTGGCATTTAACCCTTGTGTCCTTGTCTTCATTGCTTCTTGTCACTTTCTTGCCAAATGCCATTACTTTATCAAGTTACCTGTACAGCAACACCTAGATTTAGTCAGGGCATGCAATTTTCGACAAGTCAGCTAGTGTCCTACTCCTCGCTCTCTCTTTCCTAAGGCCCAAAATGAAGCCTTCGATAAGCAGTGACTACTCTGCTGACAAAAAAAGGGGCTGAATTTGCTCCATTGCTGTGTGCCTTGCTGCATGCAGCAGCTAGCTAGAAAAGGCAGCTGTGGCAAGGCTTTTTTATTTTTATCCGTAGGATCCCTTAGTCTTTGACTCCCTCTAGTGGTCCTCGATTTTCTTCCACGTTATGTTAACTAAGTCCACGTTATGCTAACTAGGAGGCCGGCCCATGCAAATGATTTTCCTTGTTGAACGTGCACGAGGAGCAACGAGAAGCACCTGAATGTGTGCAATTCTTATTTTGGGATGACTGAAGGTCATGATTGGGCTCCAGCAGTGTTGGGCAGGTGTCAGAAAAGGGTGGATTGTCCAGTAGACAGGGGTTCAGGCCTGTAGACCAGCGACACCCGTCTGGCTGAAGATTCACACCTCCGGACAGCCTAGACTGGGGGGAAGGGCGCTTGCCGGGTACAGGCAAACGGGCAACTCTCAGCGAGCCCTCCGGTGGGGCCAGAAAGCCGCTCGCTCGGAACAGAGAATAATTGGGTTATCGCTTCTCGGCCTTTTGGCTAAGATCAAGTGTAGTATCTGTTCTTATCAGTTTAATATCTGATACGTCCCCTATCTGGGGACCATATATTAAATGGATTTTTAGAACAGGGAGATGGAAGAAGAGCTTGCTCTGTCCACTCCACGCATCGACCTGGTATTGCAGTACCTCCAGGACCGGTGCACCCCTCTTATGCAGTGTCAAAAAATAGATTTAACTGGAACATCATCCAACTTGTTTGTCTTGTGTCTTCTTGTTGCTTGCTGACAATGTTTTTTGCTTGAACTCGGTTCTGTGCTCTAATAAACTGGCATTTAACCCTTGTGTCCTTGTCTTCATTGCTTCTTGTCACTTTCTTGCCAAATGCCATTACTTTATCAAGTTACCTGTACAGCAACACCTAGATTTAGTCAGGGCATGCAATTTTCGACAAGTCAGCTAGTGTCCTACTCCTCGCTCTCTCTTTCCTAAGGCCCAAAATGAAGCCTTCGATAAGCAGTGACTACTCTGCTGACAAAAAAAGGGGCTGAATTTGCTCCATTGCTGTGTGCCTTGCTGCATGCAGCAGCTAGCTAGAAAAGGCAGCTGTGGCAAGGCTTTTTTATTTTTATCCGTAGGATCCCTTAGTCTTTGACTCCCTCTAGTGGTCCTCGATTTTCTTCCACGTTATGTTAACTAAGTCCACGTTATGCTAACTAGGAGGCCGGCCCATGCAAATGATTTTCCTTGTTGAACGTGCACGAGGAGCAACGAGAAGCACCTGAATGTGTGCAATTCTTATTTTGGGATGACTGAAGGTCATGATTGGGCTCCAGCAGTGTTGGGCAGGTGTCAGAAAAGGGTGGATTGTCCAGTAGACAGGGGTTCAGGCCTGTAGACCAGCGACACCCGTCTGGCTGAAGATTCACACCTCCGGACAGCCTAGACTGGGGGGAAGGGCGCTTGCCGGGTACAGGCAAACGGGCAACTCTCAGCGAGCCCTCCGGTGGGGCCAGAAAGCCGCTCGCTCGGAACAGAGAATAATTGGGTTATCGCTTCTCGGCCTTTTGGCTAAGATCAAGTGTAGTATCTGTTCTTATCAGTTTAATATCTGATACGTCCCCTATCTGGGGACCATATATTAAATGGATTTTTAGAACAGGGAGATGGAAGAAGAGCTTGCTCTGTCCACTCCACGCATCGACCTGGTATTGCAGTACCTCCAGGACCGGTGCACCCCTCTTATGCAGTGTCAAAAAATAGATTTAACTGGAACATCATCCAACTTGTTTGTCTTGTGTCTTCTTGTTGCTTGCTGACAATGTTTTTTGCTTGAACTCGGTTCTGTGCTCTAATAAACTGGCATTTAACCCTTGTGTCCTTGTCTTCATTGCTTCTTGTCACTTTCTTGCCAAATGCCATTACTTTATCAAGTTACCTGTACAGCAACACCTAGATTTAGTCAGGGCATGCAATTTTCGACAAGTCAGCTAGTGTCCTACTCCTCGCTCTCTCTTTCCTAAGGCCCAAAATGAAGCCTTCGATAAGCAGTGACTACTCTGCTGACAAAAAAAGGGGCTGAATTTGCTCCATTGCTGTGTGCCTTGCTGCATGCAGCAGCTAGCTAGAAAAGGCAGCTGTGGCAAGGCTTTTTTATTTTTATCCGTAGGATCCCTTAGTCTTTGACTCCCTCTAGTGGTCCTCGATTTTCTTCCACGTTATGTTAACTAAGTCCACGTTATGCTAACTAGGAGGCCGGCCCATGCAAATGATTTTCCTTGTTGAACGTGCACGAGGAGCAACGAGAAGCACCTGAATGTGTGCAATTCTTATTTTGGGATGACTGAAGGTCATGATTGGGCTCCAGCAGTGTTGGGCAGGTGTCAGAAAAGGGTGGATTGTCCAGTAGACAGGGGTTCAGGCCTGTAGACCAGCGACACCCGTCTGGCTGAAGATTCACACCTCCGGACAGCCTAGACTGGGGGGAAGGGCGCTTGCCGGGTACAGGCAAACGGGCAACTCTCAGCGAGCCCTCCGGTGGGGCCAGAAAGCCGCTCGCTCGGAACAGAGAATAATTGGGTTATCGCTTCTCGGCCTTTTGGCTAAGATCAAGTGTAGTATCTGTTCTTATCAGTTTAATATCTGATACGTCCCCTATCTGGGGACCATATATTAAATGGATTTTTAGAACAGGGAGATGGAAGAAGAGCTTGCTCTGTCCACTCCACGCATCGACCTGGTATTGCAGTACCTCCAGGACCGGTGCACCCCTCTTATGCAGTGTCAAAAAATAGATTTAACTGGAACATCATCCAACTTGTTTGTCTTGTGTCTTCTTGTTGCTTGCTGACAATGTTTTTTGCTTGAACTCGGTTCTGTGCTCTAATAAACTGGCATTTAACCCTTGTGTCCTTGTCTTCATTGCTTCTTGTCACTTTCTTGCCAAATGCCATTACTTTATCAAGTTACCTGTACAGCAACACCTAGATTTAGTCAGGGCATGCAATTTTCGACAAGTCAGCTAGTGTCCTACTCCTCGCTCTCTCTTTCCTAAGGCCCAAAATGAAGCCTTCGATAAGCAGTGACTACTCTGCTGACAAAAAAAGGGGCTGAATTTGCTCCATTGCTGTGTGCCTTGCTGCATGCAGCAGCTAGCTAGAAAAGGCAGCTGTGGCAAGGCTTTTTTATTTTTATCCGTAGGATCCCTTAGTCTTTGACTCCCTCTAGTGGTCCTCGATTTTCTTCCACGTTATGTTAACTAAGTCCACGTTATGCTAACTAGGAGGCCGGCCCATGCAAATGATTTTCCTTGTTGAACGTGCACGAGGAGCAACGAGAAGCACCTGAATGTGTGCAATTCTTATTTTGGGATGACTGAAGGTCATGATTGGGCTCCAGCAGTGTTGGGCAGGTGTCAGAAAAGGGTGGATTGTCCAGTAGACAGGGGTTCAGGCCTGTAGACCAGCGACACCCGTCTGGCTGAAGATTCACACCTCCGGACAGCCTAGACTGGGGGGAAGGGCGCTTGCCGGGTACAGGCAAACGGGCAACTCTCAGCGAGCCCTCCGGTGGGGCCAGAAAGCCGCTCGCTCGGAACAGAGAATAATTGGGTTATCGCTTCTCGGCCTTTTGGCTAAGATCAAGTGTAGTATCTGTTCTTATCAGTTTAATATCTGATACGTCCCCTATCTGGGGACCATATATTAAATGGATTTTTAGAACAGGGAGATGGAAGAAGAGCTTGCTCTGTCCACTCCACGCATCGACCTGGTATTGCAGTACCTCCAGGACCGGTGCACCCCTCTTATGCAGTGTCAAAAAATAGATTTAACTGGAACATCATCCAACTTGTTTGTCTTGTGTCTTCTTGTTGCTTGCTGACAATGTTTTTTGCTTGAACTCGGTTCTGTGCTCTAATAAACTGGCATTTAACCCTTGTGTCCTTGTCTTCATTGCTTCTTGTCACTTTCTTGCCAAATGCCATTACTTTATCAAGTTACCTGTACAGCAACACCTAGATTTAGTCAGGGCATGCAATTTTCGACAAGTCAGCTAGTGTCCTACTCCTCGCTCTCTCTTTCCTAAGGCCCAAAATGAAGCCTTCGATAAGCAGTGACTACTCTGCTGACAAAAAAAGGGGCTGAATTTGCTCCATTGCTGTGTGCCTTGCTGCATGCAGCAGCTAGCTAGAAAAGGCAGCTGTGGCAAGGCTTTTTTATTTTTATCCGTAGGATCCCTTAGTCTTTGACTCCCTCTAGTGGTCCTCGATTTTCTTCCACGTTATGTTAACTAAGTCCACGTTATGCTAACTAGGAGGCCGGCCCATGCAAATGATTTTCCTTGTTGAACGTGCACGAGGAGCAACGAGAAGCACCTGAATGTGTGCAATTCTTATTTTGGGATGACTGAAGGTCATGATTGGGCTCCAGCAGTGTTGGGCAGGTGTCAGAAAAGGGTGGATTGTCCAGTAGACAGGGGTTCAGGCCTGTAGACCAGCGACACCCGTCTGGCTGAAGATTCACACCTCCGGACAGCCTAGACTGGGGGGAAGGGCGCTTGCCGGGTACAGGCAAACGGGCAACTCTCAGCGAGCCCTCCGGTGGGGCCAGAAAGCCGCTCGCTCGGAACAGAGAATAATTGGGTTATCGCTTCTCGGCCTTTTGGCTAAGATCAAGTGTAGTATCTGTTCTTATCAGTTTAATATCTGATACGTCCCCTATCTGGGGACCATATATTAAATGGATTTTTAGAACAGGGAGATGGAAGAAGAGCTTGCTCTGTCCACTCCACGCATCGACCTGGTATTGCAGTACCTCCAGGACCGGTGCACCCCTCTTATGCAGTGTCAAAAAATAGATTTAACTGGAACATCATCCAACTTGTTTGTCTTGTGTCTTCTTGTTGCTTGCTGACAATGTTTTTTGCTTGAACTCGGTTCTGTGCTCTAATAAACTGGCATTTAACCCTTGTGTCCTTGTCTTCATTGCTTCTTGTCACTTTCTTGCCAAATGCCATTACTTTATCAAGTTACCTGTACAGCAACACCTAGATTTAGTCAGGGCATGCAATTTTCGACAAGTCAGCTAGTGTCCTACTCCTCGCTCTCTCTTTCCTAAGGCCCAAAATGAAGCCTTCGATAAGCAGTGACTACTCTGCTGACAAAAAAAGGGGCTGAATTTGCTCCATTGCTGTGTGCCTTGCTGCATGCAGCAGCTAGCTAGAAAAGGCAGCTGTGGCAAGGCTTTTTTATTTTTATCCGTAGGATCCCTTAGTCTTTGACTCCCTCTAGTGGTCCTCGATTTTCTTCCACGTTATGTTAACTAAGTCCACGTTATGCTAACTAGGAGGCCGGCCCATGCAAATGATTTTCCTTGTTGAACGTGCACGAGGAGCAACGAGAAGCACCTGAATGTGTGCAATTCTTATTTTGGGATGACTGAAGGTCATGATTGGGCTCCAGCAGTGTTGGGCAGGTGTCAGAAAAGGGTGGATTGTCCAGTAGACAGGGGTTCAGGCCTGTAGACCAGCGACACCCGTCTGGCTGAAGATTCACACCTCCGGACAGCCTAGACTGGGGGGAAGGGCGCTTGCCGGGTACAGGCAAACGGGCAACTCTCAGCGAGCCCTCCGGTGGGGCCAGAAAGCCGCTCGCTCGGAACAGAGAATAATTGGGTTATCGCTTCTCGGCCTTTTGGCTAAGATCAAGTGTAGTATCTGTTCTTATCAGTTTAATATCTGATACGTCCCCTATCTGGGGACCATATATTAAATGGATTTTTAGAACAGGGAGATGGAAGAAGAGCTTGCTCTGTCCACTCCACGCATCGACCTGGTATTGCAGTACCTCCAGGACCGGTGCACCCCTCTTATGCAGTGTCAAAAAATAGATTTAACTGGAACATCATCCAACTTGTTTGTCTTGTGTCTTCTTGTTGCTTGCTGACAATGTTTTTTGCTTGAACTCGGTTCTGTGCTCTAATAAACTGGCATTTAACCCTTGTGTCCTTGTCTTCATTGCTTCTTGTCACTTTCTTGCCAAATGCCATTACTTTATCAAGTTACCTGTACAGCAACACCTAGATTTAGTCAGGGCATGCAATTTTCGACAAGTCAGCTAGTGTCCTACTCCTCGCTCTCTCTTTCCTAAGGCCCAAAATGAAGCCTTCGATAAGCAGTGACTACTCTGCTGACAAAAAAAGGGGCTGAATTTGCTCCATTGCTGTGTGCCTTGCTGCATGCAGCAGCTAGCTAGAAAAGGCAGCTGTGGCAAGGCTTTTTTATTTTTATCCGTAGGATCCCTTAGTCTTTGACTCCCTCTAGTGGTCCTCGATTTTCTTCCACGTTATGTTAACTAAGTCCACGTTATGCTAACTAGGAGGCCGGCCCATGCAAATGATTTTCCTTGTTGAACGTGCACGAGGAGCAACGAGAAGCACCTGAATGTGTGCAATTCTTATTTTGGGATGACTGAAGGTCATGATTGGGCTCCAGCAGTGTTGGGCAGGTGTCAGAAAAGGGTGGATTGTCCAGTAGACAGGGGTTCAGGCCTGTAGACCAGCGACACCCGTCTGGCTGAAGATTCACACCTCCGGACAGCCTAGACTGGGGGGAAGGGCGCTTGCCGGGTACAGGCAAACGGGCAACTCTCAGCGAGCCCTCCGGTGGGGCCAGAAAGCCGCTCGCTCGGAACAGAGAATAATTGGGTTATCGCTTCTCGGCCTTTTGGCTAAGATCAAGTGTAGTATCTGTTCTTATCAGTTTAATATCTGATACGTCCCCTATCTGGGGACCATATATTAAATGGATTTTTAGAACAGGGAGATGGAAGAAGAGCTTGCTCTGTCCACTCCACGCATCGACCTGGTATTGCAGTACCTCCAGGACCGGTGCACCCCTCTTATGCAGTGTCAAAAAATAGATTTAACTGGAACATCATCCAACTTGTTTGTCTTGTGTCTTCTTGTTGCTTGCTGACAATGTTTTTTGCTTGAACTCGGTTCTGTGCTCTAATAAACTGGCATTTAACCCTTGTGTCCTTGTCTTCATTGCTTCTTGTCACTTTCTTGCCAAATGCCATTACTTTATCAAGTTACCTGTACAGCAACACCTAGATTTAGTCAGGGCATGCAATTTTCGACAAGTCAGCTAGTGTCCTACTCCTCGCTCTCTCTTTCCTAAGGCCCAAAATGAAGCCTTCGATAAGCAGTGACTACTCTGCTGACAAAAAAAGGGGCTGAATTTGCTCCATTGCTGTGTGCCTTGCTGCATGCAGCAGCTAGCTAGAAAAGGCAGCTGTGGCAAGGCTTTTTTATTTTTATCCGTAGGATCCCTTAGTCTTTGACTCCCTCTAGTGGTCCTCGATTTTCTTCCACGTTATGTTAACTAAGTCCACGTTATGCTAACTAGGAGGCCGGCCCATGCAAATGATTTTCCTTGTTGAACGTGCACGAGGAGCAACGAGAAGCACCTGAATGTGTGCAATTCTTATTTTGGGATGACTGAAGGTCATGATTGGGCTCCAGCAGTGTTGGGCAGGTGTCAGAAAAGGGTGGATTGTCCAGTAGACAGGGGTTCAGGCCTGTAGACCAGCGACACCCGTCTGGCTGAAGATTCACACCTCCGGACAGCCTAGACTGGGGGGAAGGGCGCTTGCCGGGTACAGGCAAACGGGCAACTCTCAGCGAGCCCTCCGGTGGGGCCAGAAAGCCGCTCGCTCGGAACAGAGAATAATTGGGTTATCGCTTCTCGGCCTTTTGGCTAAGATCCAGTGTAGTTCTGCTGCATTCGGTGACTAGCCAAGAGGTGCCCGGGGTACCCGACGGTCGGCCTTGGGGGGAACGTTCTTCTTAGGAAGGCCCCCCCTTGCTGCTATTGGCCTTAGGATTAGTCCCCGGGCAACGGGAAGCGATCGCCCTTCTGAAGGCGGTTTGTGCGGAGTTCAGGGTCCCCCTTGGGGGTTCCCTTTGGACGGAGGAAGATGGCGGTCCGTGGATTGCGGGACTCGTTGCGGTTTTTGGTGAAACCGGAATTCAAGGCGGAGGTTAATCTGAGGACGATCGTGGTCGATGTTTTGACGGAGTTACTTGGTTTACGGGTAAGAGATATTGTTTGCTTACAAGACTTCCCACAACAAGGTTTATATGACACTACTTTTGTTTCTACCGAGATGTGCTGGAATATTTACGAGAAGATGAGGAGTTCAGATAATGACGTGTTTAAAAAGATGGAGGTTATTCCGCTCTTTATGCAGGAAGATAAGGCTATCGTCGTCCACATGTATAATCCGTTCGCGGACGTGAACTTGGTTAGAGCGTTTTTAAGTAACTATTGCGAGGATCTACGTGGCGGTGACAAGGTCTTGAATAGATTTGAAATATGGACCGGGAAGTACAGGTTTTATGGAAAATTCCGGCCTGACCCAGAGTGTGTTGGTGGAGTGAGGAGACCTCCTGCGGTATTTAATGTTGGTGGAGAGAGGGGGTTTCTCTTTTACCCTGGACAGCCGGTATATTGCAGGAAGTGCTGCGTGTATGGGCATACAAGTAGTGACTGTGACAAGGGTGTAAAATGCAGATTTTGCGGATCCGGTGACCATTTCTCTAAGGATTGCAGACAAAAGAAAGTGTGTGACATTTGCAAAAAGCCTGGTCATCTTGCGAGACAGTGCCCTGAGTATTCTTCTGCGAAGACTACTTCGGAAGTGTATAGGATGGTGGCTAGGAATCTGGCAAAAGAAGAAAGGGAGCAGCAGAGGTCTGAATATCTTGCTCGGAGGCAGGGTGGCAGAGCTCGGCCTGCGAATGCGGGGCAGCCTGACACGTGCTCAGGGCGGAAGACCGATGATGCTGCGCCTACAGTGCAAGCGGAGGCGATGAACAACGAGGCTGGTGCCGCTTCTGTGAATACAGAGGTTAGTGCTAAGGCTGACGTTGGGAGCATGAAAGCTACTGTAGGGGAAGAAGCCAGAGTGGAAGTGATGGAGGATGGATCTTCGGCGGGACAAGTAGTTGTCGGTGTGGAGGAGGAACAGCGGAGTCAGGCCTATACAAGTCCAGGGCGGATGTCGGACTTAATAAGCGGGTTATCCTCTAGTGCTGAGGAAGAAGAGGATGAAGAGATGGACAGTGATGAGTCGTTAGAATGTGGACAAAGACTTGTCATTTCAATGGACGAGGCGGCTCAGTCCTCCACAAAAAGGGCTCGGGAGGAAGGAGCTGGAGGGGACGAGGAAGGGGAGGCTCTTCCTGATGATGGAGGCTCTGGATCAGAGTCTGCCAGCTCTCCCTTTGCTAGGAAGAGATTGACCTATGCGAATGTTGCAAGTAAAGGGGTGATTGAGAGGAAGCAACTTTAATAAGTAGACGTTATGGCTGTGCACTTGTTTTCGATTTATCTCTTCATGGCATTTAGCGTGAGTTCGGTGAATGTCAGAAGTATATGTTCAGGGTGGAGGAGGGCGGCAGTTTTTGATTACCTGGGAAGTGTGTGCGCTGATATTATTTGTGTGCAGGAGTGCGGTATCGAGAGAGCCGTAGGTGAAGATTGGAAACATGGGGCATCTGTGTGGTCTCCTATGTGTGAGTCAAGGAACGAAGGAGTGGGGATCCTTATTAAAAACCCATATATACATATTGTCTCACAGGAGGTGGTGGTACCAGGGAGGTTACAAATTGTGGTGGTGGAGGTGGCAGGAAATGAAGTTAAGCTAATTAATTGCTATGCACCAGCGGAAAAGAAGGAGCGTGTAAGCTTTTTTGACGTGCTCAAGTTGTGGCTGCCGGGGAGAATCCCAACCTTGCTGCTTGGAGACTTCAATTGCGTGAGGAGGAGTGAGGAAAGGCAGGGCGTGAGTTTGGAAAGTGGGATGGATGTGACCTCGAAAGCATTAAATGAGCTTGTGAGTGACTTTCGCCTGCAGGATGCTGCTATGATTGCTCAGAAAAATGATGCTTTTACCTTTTTTTCCGATAAGGGGTCAGTTAGGTCCAGGATTGATTTTATCTTCGCATCCTTAGCCTTTAAAATCGTTGGGTACCAGGTAGATCCCGTATCCTTTTCAGACCATGCTTTAATTTCAAGTTCCCTTAGTTTGGATGACACTATGATGTACGGGAGGGGTGTGTGGAAGCTCAACATCTCTCTTTTGAAGGAGGAGGGGGTGTTTTTGAGATTTAAAACCTTTTTTGAGCACCTTTCCTATAAAAAACGTGGGTTTGATGATATTTTGGAGTGGTGGGATTGGGCGAAAACTAAGATCTGTGGTTTCTTTAAGAAATTGGGCGTAGAGATGGCTAAGCGGAAGCATGAGGAGGAAAGGAGGTTGGTGGATAGGATGCACTTCTTGTTTCAGTGCAAGAGGATGGGGGTGGAGGTGCAAGAAGAATTAAAAGAAGTACGCGAGGCCCGAAATGCTATGATGAAGGATCGTGGGAGAAGTATTGTTTTTAGGGCTAAGATCCAAGAGATGGAGGAGGGCGAACAATGCTCCGCGTATTTTTTTAAAAAATCGTTTGGTCCAAAGAAAATGTTCCAGTCGGTGTTGGAAGGAGAAGAAGAGGTGAGCGGTGACAGGATGGTTGAGGCGATTAAATCCTTTTATGCGGATCTCTATAGTGACGGTGGTGGTGGTGATGTATCAGATGAAGAGACGCTGGAATATTGTGAGGTGGTAAGAGGAAACCTGAGTGCGGAAGATGCAGAGACGCTACTGGAACCTGTAAGGGAAGAAGAAGTAGAGAACGTGATCAGGAATATGAGAAGGAATAAGACCCCTGGAGGGGATGGCTTACCGATCGAATTTTATGAGGACTACTGGCCGGTGTTGAAGGAGGATCTATGCAGAGTTGTGAAGACCTGTATTGAAGAGAAAAGAGTATCTAAATCAATGCGGAAGGGGATAATTACTCTATTGTTTAAAAAGAAGGGTGATCAGCGAGATATACGTAATTGGCGCCCAATAACACTTCTTAATAGCGATTATAAGATCTTTGCGAAAATTTTGGCTGATAGGATGAAGAGGGTGGTGGATAGTATCATCGGAGAGTGGCAGGTTTGCGCTGTTCCCGGGCGGAGGATTTCGGATAATCTGATCCTCCTAAGGGACCTAATATACTACGCCCAATGTAACAACATGCCCTTGGCGGTGGCAAGCATAGATCTAGAGAAGGCCTATGATCGGTTAAATCATAAATACCTTTTTATAGTTTTAAGACAGATGGGGGTGCCTGAGGACTTTGTCAAGATGGTCGAATGTTTGTACCACGGGATAAGTAGCCAGATCCTGGTCAACGGAAAGCTGTCTGGGGAAGTGGAGGTGAGGTCGGGGGTTAGGCAGGGGTGCCCCTTATCTCCTGTTGCCTTCATCTGCGCAATTGAGCCTCTCCTAAGGCATGTTGCGCGGGATAAATGTTTCAGAGGAGTATTTGTGCCAGGCTGTGGGAATGAACCTGTTAAAGCCCTCTGTTACATGGATGATGTCAACTTTCTATGTAATACGGCTAGAGACGTGACGAGAGCGGAGCTCCAGCTCAGTATTTTTGGGGCGATCTCTGGGCTACGTGTCAATTGGGGCAAAAGCAGCGTATGTGTTTTAAGCGGTACCTGTGATACGTCTAAGAGTAAACTAAGGAATGTGCAGGAGGTGGAAATACTAGGGGTACACTTCGAAAAAAGTTTAACAAGTCAGGTCAATATCGCTAAATGTGCCGAGAAGGTCGAAAAGAAGCTATGTCTGTGGAAACTTAGAAGATTATCCTTGTCTGGGAAAACCCTGGTCGTTAAGGCGGTGATTCTCCCTCTGTTATTATATTGTTCAGTGGTCTTCCCCCCAAACAAAAGATGGGTGCAGAAAATTACGAGGCTGTTATTTGTTTTTTTCTGGGGCTCTAAGATGGAGAAAGTGTCGAGGGAAGTAGTAATGAAGAGCTTCCAACTGGGTGGATACAACTTTCCTAATGTTGGGCGGTTTTTAGAGGTTCAGTGGTGGTTGGTTCATCTCAGGACTTTTCTTGCAGGTGGGAAAGCGGCTGCTTTGATGCGGTACCTGATTGGGTGGCCTTTGCTGAAGTGGGGATGGTGCGAAAGAGACCTTACAAGACCAATGTCTTTGATATCTCCAAGTTATTACTTAAAGATGTCCAATTTTTTTCTGAGTAACAAATTACAGGAGTTGGGGGAGGGAGCACGCAAGAAAGAGGCCTTATGGGGATGGTTAAGGAGGGGTGAACTACCATCCAATATCTTTGGTTTAAGTTTCAAGAAAGCGGAACTTTGTTGGAGAAACTTGCTACTTAAAGGCGTGACTAATAAACAGCGGGAGGTGGTGTGGTTAGCGCTACATAACTGTCTGCCCACGATGTCTTTTTTAAAGTCTAGAGACCTGGTGAGGAGGGAGGTATGCCCTAGAGATGGGTGTATGGAAGATGAAAGTGTGAGGCACGTGTTTTGGGAGTGTGGTTTCGCTATCAAAGTATGGACGCTATTACATGATTTTGTGAGGAGGGTGGTGGAGGTTGAAGTTGTATCACTTGAAAAATGTGTTTTTGGTTTGGTGGAAGGAAGTAAGGAAAAACAGCGTAAGATGTTTGTTGTATCTGCAGTGGTAAGAGAAACGATGTGGGAGACGCGGTGTGCCTTGGTGAGAAAGAAAATGGCGTTGACGGAGAAAGACTGTGTTGACTGGGTGATGGCGAAGATGTTCTATGTTCTTGCGGTTGAAAGAAGGAGTATGGGGGAGGAGGAGGCGAATGTGTTTTGGAATTTTGAGAAGTGGCGGGTGGGGGATGGATAGGATGTATTTTATGTACTGTGTATGATATTTTATTCTTGATTTTACCTTTTTCTATGTCCTGATACGCTAGTATGATGCAAAGAACACGGCTCTGGTGATGGTACGGGGTAAAGTTATGCCTAAGTCTGTGATTCAGTCTGAGTAGCGTTTAAAAAAAAAAAAAAAAAAAAAAAAAAAAAAAAAAAAAAAAAAAAAAAAAATCTGTTCTTATCAGTTTAATATCTGATACGTCCCCTATCTGGGGACCATATATTAAATGGATTTTTAGAACAGGGAGATGGAAGAAGAGCTTGCTCTGTCCACTCCACGCATCGACCTGGTATTGCAGTACCTCCAGGACCGGTGCACCCCTCTTATGCAGTGTCAAAAAATAGATTTAACTGGAACATCATCCAACTTGTTTGTCTTGTGTCTTCTTGTTGCTTGCTGACAATGTTTTTTGCTTGAACTCGGTTCTGTGCTCTAATAAACTGGCATTTAACCCTTGTGTCCTTGTCTTCATTGCTTCTTGTCACTTTCTTGCCAAATGCCATTACTTTATCAAGTTACCTGTACAGCAACACCTAGATTTAGTCAGGGCATGCAATTTTCGACAAGTCAGCTAGTGTCCTACTCCTCGCTCTCTCTTTCCTAAGGCCCAAAATGAAGCCTTCGATAAGCAGTGACTACTCTGCTGACAAAAAAAGGGGCTGAATTTGCTCCATTGCTGTGTGCCTTGCTGCATGCAGCAGCTAGCTAGAAAAGGCAGCTGTGGCAAGGCTTTTTTATTTTTATCCGTAGGATCCCTTAGTCTTTGACTCCCTCTAGTGGTCCTCGATTTTCTTCCACGTTATGTTAACTAAGTCCACGTTATGCTAACTAGGAGGCCGGCCCATGCAAATGATTTTCCTTGTTGAACGTGCACGAGGAGCAACGAGAAGCACCTGAATGTGTGCAATTCTTATTTTGGGATGACTGAAGGTCATGATTGGGCTCCAGCAGTGTTGGGCAGGTGTCAGAAAAGGGTGGATTGTCCAGTAGACAGGGGTTCAGGCCTGTAGACCAGCGACACCCGTCTGGCTGAAGATTCACACCTCCGGACAGCCTAGACTGGGGGGAAGGGCGCTTGCCGGGTACAGGCAAACGGGCAACTCTCAGCGAGCCCTCCGGTGGGGCCAGAAAGCCGCTCGCTCGGAACAGAGAATAATTGGGTTATCGCTTCTCGGCCTTTTGGCTAAGATCAAGTGTAGTATCTGTTCTTATCAGTTTAATATCTGATACGTCCCCTATCTGGGGACCATATATTAAATGGATTTTTAGAACAGGGAGATGGAAGAAGAGCTTGCTCTGTCCACTCCACGCATCGACCTGGTATTGCAGTACCTCCAGGACCGGTGCACCCCTCTTATGCAGTGTCAAAAAATAGATTTAACTGGAACATCATCCAACTTGTTTGTCTTGTGTCTTCTTGTTGCTTGCTGACAATGTTTTTTGCTTGAACTCGGTTCTGTGCTCTAATAAACTGGCATTTAACCCTTGTGTCCTTGTCTTCATTGCTTCTTGTCACTTTCTTGCCAAATGCCATTACTTTATCAAGTTACCTGTACAGCAACACCTAGATTTAGTCAGGGCATGCAATTTTCGACAAGTCAGCTAGTGTCCTACTCCTCGCTCTCTCTTTCCTAAGGCCCAAAATGAAGCCTTCGATAAGCAGTGACTACTCTGCTGACAAAAAAAGGGGCTGAATTTGCTCCATTGCTGTGTGCCTTGCTGCATGCAGCAGCTAGCTAGAAAAGGCAGCTGTGGCAAGGCTTTTTTATTTTTATCCGTAGGATCCCTTAGTCTTTGACTCCCTCTAGTGGTCCTCGATTTTCTTCCACGTTATGTTAACTAAGTCCACGTTATGCTAACTAGGAGGCCGGCCCATGCAAATGATTTTCCTTGTTGAACGTGCACGAGGAGCAACGAGAAGCACCTGAATGTGTGCAATTCTTATTTTGGGATGACTGAAGGTCATGATTGGGCTCCAGCAGTGTTGGGCAGGTGTCAGAAAAGGGTGGATTGTCCAGTAGACAGGGGTTCAGGCCTGTAGACCAGCGACACCCGTCTGGCTGAAGATTCACACCTCCGGACAGCCTAGACTGGGGGGAAGGGCGCTTGCCGGGTACAGGCAAACGGGCAACTCTCAGCGAGCCCTCCGGTGGGGCCAGAAAGCCGCTCGCTCGGAACAGAGAATAATTGGGTTATCGCTTCTCGGCCTTTTGGCTAAGATCAAGTGTAGTCTCCACTGCCTGATTCTTAGTCAAGAGGTGTCTGGGGTACCCGGAGGTCGGCCTTGGGGGGATCGTTCTCTACGGAGAGCCCCCCCTTGCTGCTATTGGCCCGAGGCTTAGTCCCCAGACAACGGGTTGCGATCACCTCGCCCTACCATCCATGTGGTGGGGGTGGGATCGGTGGGCGAGAGGATGATTGGGCCGCCTAGCGCACCCAATACTTTGAGGCTGGCCGTGGCCGAGCCTAAGCGTGATGTTGTTGGTTTGCACTTTGTTCAGAAGCGTTTGATCGAAGAGCTTTTTGGGATGCGGAGAGAAAGCATATTTTGCGTGCAGTGTTTCCCCACTACTGGATTGTATGACGTTACATTCTGGAAAAAAGAAGACCTGCAGACATGCCTGCTTCGGAAGGGGGAGAAGGAAGGCCATGAACTATTGGATGGGATCATGTTCCTGTCAAGTGAGACAACAGTGCGGCTCCCCATCACTGTGCATATGTTCAACCCTTTTGTACAGGATGGGGAGATCGCTGCCTTTTTACATAGGTACTGCGAGTCAGTTTCTGCGGGCGTGAAACTGACAAATGTTTTCGGTACTTTTAATGGGCAGCGTAGATTCTGGGTCACCTTCCAGGCGGACAAGGAAGGGGTCGGTGGCGTCCGGCACCCCCCCCAGACCTTCTCCATAGGGCGGAACCGGGGGTATCTGTGGTACCCTGGCCAACCACTGTTCTGCAGGCAGTGCTTCGCGTTCGGGCACACCAAAGACCAGTGCGAGTCCGGGTTGGCCTGCCGCAACTGCTTCAAGCAGGGTCACGGGGCGAGCCAATGTCCAGAGGGTAAGAGCTGCCACATCTGTGGGAGCCGTACCCACCTGGCTAGGCAGTGCCCTAAGGTTGGAAAACCAGCAAAGCCATCTGAGTCCACAACCGTGGCGGCGGGAATAAGATCGGTGGAGGCTTCAGGAGCGGTTGTGGAGCAAAGGGCACTGTCGTACGCAGATGTGGCCAGAGGTGGTCCTCCGGCTGCCGCGGTGAACTCCGGTGACCAGACCACAGGGCTACCCGAGGAAGTAGGGGAGCAGGCTGCCTGCCCCCCTATGGAGGGTGAGCCCGGTCCCTCCCCTCTGGACGCCGTGGGGGAGGAAGGGACCTCTTCTCTTCCCGAGAGGAGTGTCCCTGACAACCTCATGGCCGAGGGGGAGGCGGAGGGGAGCGGCATGGAGTCGGAGGGCCCCGAGGTGGAAGGGATGGAAGTGGGGCAGCCTTCCTTAAAAAGGAAGATGGAGGGTGCAGAGGCCCCTACTTCCTCCCAGGACATTGGCTCCTTTCCAGACTCCCCGGACCCCGGATCATCGGAAGCAGTTGTTGACTCGGACTCCTCACAGGCGCCATCATACGTGAGCACTGGTCAGGTGTCCAGCCTGCAGGAGGTGATGGGGTACTGCAGGCCCGGTTCGGTGGAGAAGGGGAAGGAGAAGGAGTCCGCAGGGGTAAGTTCAGTGTTGGGGGTGAGCCATCGTACCCGATCCGGAAAAACAAAGAAAAAGAAAAAGTCATGACGGGAGTATGATCCTTTTCTAATATTTTATGGCCTTACGGGTGTCTTCCCTCAATTGCAGAAGTATTGGGACGGCTGGTAGGCGGGCAGCGATCTTCCAAAAAATATCTGGAATCGCTGCCGATTTGATTTGCCTACAGGACTGCAATTTGAGGGAAGCCCCCCACACCGCTAAATGGACCCTAGGGGATGCGGTGTGGTCCCTCGGCCGAAGCAGGAATACGGGTGTAGGGGTTTTATTTAAAAATAGGAGGATCAGGATTTTAAGGAAGGTGGAGGTGGAGGTGGGGAGATGTTTGTGTGTTTTTTTAGAGTATGGGGGTGTTTGTTTTAAATTGTTTTGTGTTTATGCACCGGTGGATAAAAAAGGAAGGCTGGACCTGTGGGAGAAAATGAAGTTTTTTTTGGGGGGGAGGGATCCGGTTATTGTGTGTGGGGATTTTAACTGTATTTTACGCAGGGGGGATAGGTGTGGGGCTGGTGGTGGGGATATTGATAAGTCGGGGAAGGAGTTGGGTGAGGTTTTAAGTTTGTTTGGTTTGAGGGATGTGGGTGAAGGTGGTGGTTTTACATATTTTAGTGATCGGGGAACTGTACAATCACGTATTGATTTTTGTTTTATTTCCAAAAATTTGCAGGCACAAGATTTTACTGTCACACGGGAGCCTTTCTCGGACCATGGTAGGATCGAATGTGTTGTAAGTATGGATCCAGAGGTAACGTATGGTAAAGGTGTATGGAAGTTGAATGTGGAGTTGTTGGAAGATGAGAATGTGAAAAGAGAGTATGGGGTGTTTTTTGGAAGACTGAAGAGGAGGAGGAATGATTTTTTAAGTGTGATTGAGTGGTGGGAGTGGGTGAAAGAGCAGACTAAGAGGTTTTTTGTGAGGAAGGGGTGTGAGATTGCAAGGAAGGAGCGTGAGGTGTATGAATGGTGGCTGAAGAGGTTAGAATATTTGGAGGAGCTGAGAGAATGGGGAGAGGATGTGGGGTGTGATTTGGTGGAAGCAAGAAGGAAGTTGAGAGGTTTTATGGAACGAAGAGGGAGAGAGATTATGTCACAAGCGAGGATGGTGGTGAAAGAGAAGGATGAGAAGTGCACGCGGTTTTTCTTTAAGAAGGTGTATGGTGGGAGAGTGGATTTGTCAAGTGTGTTGGATGAGAATGGGCTGGAAGTGAATGGGAAGGAGAGAGTGGGGGAAGAAGTTTGTAAGTTTTATGCGGAGTTGTATAAGGAGAAGAAGAGGGATGCGAGAGTTGAGAAGGATGTGTTGAAGCAGGTGGAGATGTGTTTGGATTTGGATGATAAGAGTATGTTAGGGGAGAAAGTGAGTAAGGAGGAAGTTGATGAATGTCTTGGGAGTATGAAGAAAGGGAAAACGCCTGGTAGTGATGGTTTGCCTGTTGAGTTTTATTGTGCGTTCTGGGATGTGATTGGTGATTGTGTGTATGAGATGGTGATGAAAGTTCTGGAAGTTGGGAGGATGCCTGATTCTATGATGAAAAGTGTGATTGTTTTATTGTATAAGAAAGGAGATAAGCGTGAGTTGAAAAATTGGAGGCCTATATCGTTGTTGAATGTGGATTATAAGGTTGTGGCGAAAGTGTTGGCAAATAGGTTGCGTGCGGTAGCGGAGAAATTGGTGGGAGAGGAGCAAGTGTGTGCGGTGCCTGGGAGGTCGATTGCAGAAAGCTTGTTGAGTCTGAGGGATGTGTTGTGGTTATGTAAGGAGAGGAAGCAGGAGGTGGCTGTGTTGGCTGTGGATTTTGAGAAAGCGTTTGATAGAGTGTCGCATGAGTTTATGTTTAAAGTGTTAAGGAGAATGGGGATACCTGAGGTTCTGATTGGGTGGATTAAGTGTTTATATAGAGGTATGGTAAGTAAGGTGTTGCTGAATGGATGGCTGACCAATGACATCAACTTTGGGTCAGGAGTGAGACAGGGATGCCCGTTGTCGCCTGTTTTGTTTGTTTGTGTAATTGAGCCGTTGTTGAGGATGTTGGCAAAAGATAAGTGTGTGAGGGGAGTTGAGGTTCCTGGGAGTGGGGGTAGAGTTTTGAAGGTGATTGGATATATGGATGATGTTACTGTGGTTTGCAAGGATATGGTAGGGTTAAGAAGGGTGAAACTATTGATTGAGATTTTTTGTATGGCAAGTGGGTTTTGTGTGAATATGGAAAAGAGTGAGTGCAAGTTGTTTGGGGTGTGGGGAACGGTTGAACAATGTGGTTGGAAGTTTTGTGTTGGAGGATTGAGGATTTTGGGTGTTAAGTTTGATGGAGATTTGTATGGGAGAGAGAGTTGGCAGGATGTGTTGGCGAGAGTGAAGAAGAAAGTTGACTTTTGGTCTCTAAGGACTTTATCGATGGAAGGGAAAGTGTTGGTTGTGAAAGCGGTTGTGATTCCTATTTTGTTGTTTTTGTATTATGTATTTCCAGCGCCTGATAGAATGATGAAGCAGATTGTGAGAGTGTGTTTTTCGTTTTTTTGGTCGTCGCGGATGGAGAAGTTGAAGAGAGAGAAAGTGATGAAAGGTGCAATGAATGGTGGGAAAGGAATGGTGAGTATTGAGAAGTTTCTGGTGGTGAAGTATGTAAGTATGTGTGTGAGATTAAGTGAGAAAGAGAATATTGCAGGATGTATGGTGAGATATGCTGGTGGGAGTGTGTTGCGGAAATGTAAGTTGTGTGAGGTTGATCTGAGGAAGCCTGTATGTTTTGTTGCGCCTTGGTTTTATGTGAGGATTGATAGGTGTATGAGGAGGTATGAATTGCGAGATGTGACGCGGGATAAATGGTGTGAGAGTAAGAAGATTGTGCAGTTGTTGAAAGAGAGGGAGGAAGTGGAAGGAATAGGTGGTTTGAGAGTTGCTGAATGTAAGAAAGTCTGGAAGAATGTGTGTTGTAAGGGTTTGGACAATAGGCAGAAAGATGTTGCATGGATGGGGGTGCATGGGTGTTTGCCTACGAGAGAGTTTCAGAGGAGGAGAAGGTTGGTTGATAGTGAGGTGTGTCCGAGGAGTGGGTGTGGGGGGATTGAGAGAGTGATACATGTGTTTTGGGAGTGCCGGTATGCTAGGAAAATATGGAGTAGGATGGAGAAGATGGTGAAGGGATTGACTGGTGTGGATGTTTTAACATATGAGATGGTGTTGTATGGTTTGAGTGATCTAACGTGGAATGAGGAGAGATTGTTGTGGATAGTGGTGAATTGTGTTAAGGAATGTTTGTGGGATGTACGGAATATCTTTGTTTTTAGGCAAGAGATTGTGAAAGTGAGGGAATGTGTGGCCATGGTCCGAGGAAGGATTTTTAATTATGTATATTTTGATTTTAAGAGATTGGGTGAGGGTGATGCACGGAGGTTGTGGAAAATTGATATGTGGAAGCAATGGTGTATATAATGTGTGTTTTTTTGTTCGGGATTATGTTTTTGATGTTTTTGATGGAATTAACCTTTATTTTTTGTCTTTCAGGGTGAGTGCAGGTGGTGGTGAAGGGACAGTGTGGAGAAAGTGTATAGGAGTGATTTTGTTTGTGTAGGGATAGGGTTGAGGGACAGTGTATTGTAGGGGTAGTTTTTTGATCCTTGTTGTTGCTAATCGATGGGTGGATGGGGATTTCTTGTAAAATGTTTTTTTTTCTTGTTATCTTGATTTTTTGCTATATTTTGCTGTATTTTGTTATTTGTTGTTGTATGCTTTGTTATTTACCTTTTTGTGGGAGGGATTTTCGGGAGGGTTTTGTGGGTGGGTTCTGGGAGGGAAAGGGGTGTGTTATGTAAATATTGTCAACATTTTTTTGTATTATGTAAATATTGTCTTTTTGTATTATGTAAATATTGTCTTTGTTTTTGTATTATGTAAATATCGTCTTTGTTTTTGTATTATGTAAATATTGTCTTTATGTTGTATTTTAAATATTGTACAAAACTTTAAGACCTTTTTTGTACATATTTTGTCAAATGTTACTTTGTATTTTACTTGTGAAATTTTAAATAAAAGAATTAAAAAAAAAATCTGTTCTTATCAGTTTAATATCTGATACGTCCCCTATCTGGGGACCATATATTAAATGGATTTTTAGAACAGGGAGATGGAAGAAGAGCTTGCTCTGTCCACTCCACGCATCGACCTGGTATTGCAGTACCTCCAGGACCGGTGCACCCCTCTTATGCAGTGTCAAAAAATAGATTTAACTGGAACATCATCCAACTTGTTTGTCTTGTGTCTTCTTGTTGCTTGCTGACAATGTTTTTTGCTTGAACTCGGTTCTGTGCTCTAATAAACTGGCATTTAACCCTTGTGTCCTTGTCTTCATTGCTTCTTGTCACTTTCTTGCCAAATGCCATTACTTTATCAAGTTACCTGTACAGCAACACCTAGATTTAGTCAGGGCATGCAATTTTCGACAAGTCAGCTAGTGTCCTACTCCTCGCTCTCTCTTTCCTAAGGCCCAAAATGAAGCCTTCGATAAGCAGTGACTACTCTGCTGACAAAAAAAGGGGCTGAATTTGCTCCATTGCTGTGTGCCTTGCTGCATGCAGCAGCTAGCTAGAAAAGGCAGCTGTGGCAAGGCTTTTTTATTTTTATCCGTAGGATCCCTTAGTCTTTGACTCCCTCTAGTGGTCCTCGATTTTCTTCCACGTTATGTTAACTAAGTCCACGTTATGCTAACTAGGAGGCCGGCCCATGCAAATGATTTTCCTTGTTGAACGTGCACGAGGAGCAACGAGAAGCACCTGAATGTGTGCAATTCTTATTTTGGGATGACTGAAGGTCATGATTGGGCTCCAGCAGTGTTGGGCAGGTGTCAGAAAAGGGTGGATTGTCCAGTAGACAGGGGTTCAGGCCTGTAGACCAGCGACACCCGTCTGGCTGAAGATTCACACCTCCGGACAGCCTAGACTGGGGGGAAGGGCGCTTGCCGGGTACAGGCAAACGGGCAACTCTCAGCGAGCCCTCCGGTGGGGCCAGAAAGCCGCTCGCTCGGAACAGAGAATAATTGGGTTATCGCTTCTCGGCCTTTTGGCTAAGATCAAGTGTAGTATCTGTTCTTATCAGTTTAATATCTGATACGTCCCCTATCTGGGGACCATATATTAAATGGATTTTTAGAACAGGGAGATGGAAGAAGAGCTTGCTCTGTCCACTCCACGCATCGACCTGGTATTGCAGTACCTCCAGGACCGGTGCACCCCTCTTATGCAGTGTCAAAAAATAGATTTAACTGGAACATCATCCAACTTGTTTGTCTTGTGTCTTCTTGTTGCTTGCTGACAATGTTTTTTGCTTGAACTCGGTTCTGTGCTCTAATAAACTGGCATTTAACCCTTGTGTCCTTGTCTTCATTGCTTCTTGTCACTTTCTTGCCAAATGCCATTACTTTATCAAGTTACCTGTACAGCAACACCTAGATTTAGTCAGGGCATGCAATTTTCGACAAGTCAGCTAGTGTCCTACTCCTCGCTCTCTCTTTCCTAAGGCCCAAAATGAAGCCTTCGATAAGCAGTGACTACTCTGCTGACAAAAAAAGGGGCTGAATTTGCTCCATTGCTGTGTGCCTTGCTGCATGCAGCAGCTAGCTAGAAAAGGCAGCTGTGGCAAGGCTTTTTTATTTTTATCCGTAGGATCCCTTAGTCTTTGACTCCCTCTAGTGGTCCTCGATTTTCTTCCACGTTATGTTAACTAAGTCCACGTTATGCTAACTAGGAGGCCGGCCCATGCAAATGATTTTCCTTGTTGAACGTGCACGAGGAGCAACGAGAAGCACCTGAATGTGTGCAATTCTTATTTTGGGATGACTGAAGGTCATGATTGGGCTCCAGCAGTGTTGGGCAGGTGTCAGAAAAGGGTGGATTGTCCAGTAGACAGGGGTTCAGGCCTGTAGACCAGCGACACCCGTCTGGCTGAAGATTCACACCTCCGGACAGCCTAGACTGGGGGGAAGGGCGCTTGCCGGGTACAGGCAAACGGGCAACTCTCAGCGAGCCCTCCGGTGGGGCCAGAAAGCCGCTCGCTCGGAACAGAGAATAATTGGGTTATCGCTTCTCGGCCTTTTGGCTAAGATCAAGTGTAGTATCTGTTCTTATCAGTTTAATATCTGATACGTCCCCTATCTGGGGACCATATATTAAATGGATTTTTAGAACAGGGAGATGGAAGAAGAGCTTGCTCTGTCCACTCCACGCATCGACCTGGTATTGCAGTACCTCCAGGACCGGTGCACCCCTCTTATGCAGTGTCAAAAAATAGATTTAACTGGAACATCATCCAACTTGTTTGTCTTGTGTCTTCTTGTTGCTTGCTGACAATGTTTTTTGCTTGAACTCGGTTCTGTGCTCTAATAAACTGGCATTTAACCCTTGTGTCCTTGTCTTCATTGCTTCTTGTCACTTTCTTGCCAAATGCCATTACTTTATCAAGTTACCTGTACAGCAACACCTAGATTTAGTCAGGGCATGCAATTTTCGACAAGTCAGCTAGTGTCCTACTCCTCGCTCTCTCTTTCCTAAGGCCCAAAATGAAGCCTTCGATAAGCAGTGACTACTCTGCTGACAAAAAAAGGGGCTGAATTTGCTCCATTGCTGTGTGCCTTGCTGCATGCAGCAGCTAGCTAGAAAAGGCAGCTGTGGCAAGGCTTTTTTATTTTTATCCGTAGGATCCCTTAGTCTTTGACTCCCTCTAGTGGTCCTCGATTTTCTTCCACGTTATGTTAACTAAGTCCACGTTATGCTAACTAGGAGGCCGGCCCATGCAAATGATTTTCCTTGTTGAACGTGCACGAGGAGCAACGAGAAGCACCTGAATGTGTGCAATTCTTATTTTGGGATGACTGAAGGTCATGATTGGGCTCCAGCAGTGTTGGGCAGGTGTCAGAAAAGGGTGGATTGTCCAGTAGACAGGGGTTCAGGCCTGTAGACCAGCGACACCCGTCTGGCTGAAGATTCACACCTCCGGACAGCCTAGACTGGGGGGAAGGGCGCTTGCCGGGTACAGGCAAACGGGCAACTCTCAGCGAGCCCTCCGGTGGGGCCAGAAAGCCGCTCGCTCGGAACAGAGAATAATTGGGTGATCGCTTCTCGGCCTTTTGGCTAAGATCAAGTGTAGTCTCCACTGCCTGATTCTTAGTCAAGAGGTGTCTGGGGTACCCGGAGGTCGGCCTTGGGGGGATCGTTCTCTACGGAGAGCCCCCCCTTGCTGCTATTGGCCCGAGGCTTAGTCCCCAGACAACGGGTTGCGATCACCTCGCCCTACCATCCATGTGGTGGGGGTGGGATCGGTGGGCGAGAGGATGATTGGGCCGCCTAGCGCACCCAATACTTTGAGGCTGGCCGTGGCCGAGCCTAAGCGTGATGTTGTTGGTTTGCACTTTGTTCAGAAGCGTTTGATCGAAGAGCTTTTTGGGATGCGGAGAGAAAGCATATTTTGCGTGCAGTGTTTCCCCACTACTGGATTGTATGACGTTACATTCTGGAAAAAAGAAGACCTGCAGACATGCCTGCTTCGGAAGGGGGAGAAGGAAGGCCATGAACTATTGGATGGGATCATGTTCCTGTCAAGTGAGACAACAGTGCGGCTCCCCATCACTGTGCATATGTTCAACCCTTTTGTACAGGATGGGGAGATCGCTGCCTTTTTACATAGGTACTGCGAGTCAGTTTCTGCGGGCGTGAAACTGACAAATGTTTTCGGTACTTTTAATGGGCAGCGTAGATTCTGGGTCACCTTCCAGGCGGACAAGGAAGGGGTCGGTGGCGTCCGGCACCCCCCCCAGACCTTCTCCATAGGGCGGAACCGGGGGTATCTGTGGTACCCTGGCCAACCACTGTTCTGCAGGCAGTGCTTCGCGTTCGGGCACACCAAAGACCAGTGCGAGTCCGGGTTGGCCTGCCGCAACTGCTTCAAGCAGGGTCACGGGGCGAGCCAATGTCCAGAGGGTAAGAGCTGCCACATCTGTGGGAGCCGTACCCACCTGGCTAGGCAGTGCCCTAAGGTTGGAAAACCAGCAAAGCCATCTGAGTCCACAACCGTGGCGGCGGGAATAAGATCGGTGGAGGCTTCAGGAGCGGTTGTGGAGCAAAGGGCACTGTCGTACGCAGATGTGGCCAGAGGTGGTCCTCCGGCTGCCGCGGTGAACTCCGGTGACCAGACCACAGGGCTACCCGAGGAAGTAGGGGAGCAGGCTGCCTGCCCCCCTATGGAGGGTGAGCCCGGTCCCTCCCCTCTGGACGCCGTGGGGGAGGAAGGGACCTCTTCTCTTCCCGAGAGGAGTGTCCCTGACAACCTCATGGCCGAGGGGGAGGCGGAGGGGAGCGGCATGGAGTCGGAGGGCCCCGAGGTGGAAGGGATGGAAGTGGGGCAGCCTTCCTTAAAAAGGAAGATGGAGGGTGCAGAGGCCCCTACTTCCTCCCAGGACATTGGCTCCTTTCCAGACTCCCCGGACCCCGGATCATCGGAAGCAGTTGTTGACTCGGACTCCTCACAGGCGCCATCATACGTGAGCACTGGTCAGGTGTCCAGCCTGCAGGAGGTGATGGGGTACTGCAGGCCCGGTTCGGTGGAGAAGGGGAAGGAGAAGGAGTCCGCAGGGGTAAGTTCAGTGTTGGGGGTGAGCCATCGTACCCGATCCGGAAAAACAAAGAAAAAGAAAAAGTCATGACGGGAGTATGATCCTTTTCTAATATTTTATGGCCTTACGGGTGTCTTCCCTCAATTGCAGAAGTATTGGGACGGCTGGTAGGCGGGCAGCGATCTTCCAAAAAATATCTGGAATCGCTGCCGATTTGATTTGCCTACAGGACTGCAATTTGAGGGAAGCCCCCCACACCGCTAAATGGACCCTAGGGGATGCGGTGTGGTCCCTCGGCCGAAGCAGGAATACGGGTGTAGGGGTTTTATTTAAAAATAGGAGGATCAGGATTTTAAGGAAGGTGGAGGTGGAGGTGGGGAGATGTTTGTGTGTTTTTTTAGAGTATGGGGGTGTTTGTTTTAAATTGTTTTGTGTTTATGCACCGGTGGATAAAAAAGGAAGGCTGGACCTGTGGGAGAAAATGAAGTTTTTTTTGGGGGGGAGGGATCCGGTTATTGTGTGTGGGGATTTTAACTGTATTTTACGCAGGGGGGATAGGTGTGGGGCTGGTGGTGGGGATATTGATAAGTCGGGGAAGGAGTTGGGTGAGGTTTTAAGTTTGTTTGGTTTGAGGGATGTGGGTGAAGGTGGTGGTTTTACATATTTTAGTGATCGGGGAACTGTACAATCACGTATTGATTTTTGTTTTATTTCCAAAAATTTGCAGGCACAAGATTTTACTGTCACACGGGAGCCTTTCTCGGACCATGGTAGGATCGAATGTGTTGTAAGTATGGATCCAGAGGTAACGTATGGTAAAGGTGTATGGAAGTTGAATGTGGAGTTGTTGGAAGATGAGAATGTGAAAAGAGAGTATGGGGTGTTTTTTGGAAGACTGAAGAGGAGGAGGAATGATTTTTTAAGTGTGATTGAGTGGTGGGAGTGGGTGAAAGAGCAGACTAAGAGGTTTTTTGTGAGGAAGGGGTGTGAGATTGCAAGGAAGGAGCGTGAGGTGTATGAATGGTGGCTGAAGAGGTTAGAATATTTGGAGGAGCTGAGAGAATGGGGAGAGGATGTGGGGTGTGATTTGGTGGAAGCAAGAAGGAAGTTGAGAGGTTTTATGGAACGAAGAGGGAGAGAGATTATGTCACAAGCGAGGATGGTGGTGAAAGAGAAGGATGAGAAGTGCACGCGGTTTTTCTTTAAGAAGGTGTATGGTGGGAGAGTGGATTTGTCAAGTGTGTTGGATGAGAATGGGCTGGAAGTGAATGGGAAGGAGAGAGTGGGGGAAGAAGTTTGTAAGTTTTATGCGGAGTTGTATAAGGAGAAGAAGAGGGATGCGAGAGTTGAGAAGGATGTGTTGAAGCAGGTGGAGATGTGTTTGGATTTGGATGATAAGAGTATGTTAGGGGAGAAAGTGAGTAAGGAGGAAGTTGATGAATGTCTTGGGAGTATGAAGAAAGGGAAAACGCCTGGTAGTGATGGTTTGCCTGTTGAGTTTTATTGTGCGTTCTGGGATGTGATTGGTGATTGTGTGTATGAGATGGTGATGAAAGTTCTGGAAGTTGGGAGGATGCCTGATTCTATGATGAAAAGTGTGATTGTTTTATTGTATAAGAAAGGAGATAAGCGTGAGTTGAAAAATTGGAGGCCTATATCGTTGTTGAATGTGGATTATAAGGTTGTGGCGAAAGTGTTGGCAAATAGGTTGCGTGCGGTAGCGGAGAAATTGGTGGGAGAGGAGCAAGTGTGTGCGGTGCCTGGGAGGTCGATTGCAGAAAGCTTGTTGAGTCTGAGGGATGTGTTGTGGTTATGTAAGGAGAGGAAGCAGGAGGTGGCTGTGTTGGCTGTGGATTTTGAGAAAGCGTTTGATAGAGTGTCGCATGAGTTTATGTTTAAAGTGTTAAGGAGAATGGGGATACCTGAGGTTCTGATTGGGTGGATTAAGTGTTTATATAGAGGTATGGTAAGTAAGGTGTTGCTGAATGGATGGCTGACCAATGACATCAACATTGGGTCAGGAGTGAGACAGGGATGCCCGTTGTCGCCTGTTTTGTTTGTTTGTGTAATTGAGCCGTTGTTGAGGATGTTGGCAAAAGATAAGTGTGTGAGGGGAGTTGAGGTTCCTGGGAGTGGGGGTAGAGTTTTGAAGGTGATTGGATATATGGATGATGTTACTGTGGTTTGCAAGGATATGGTAGGGTTAAGAAGGGTGAAACTATTGATTGAGATTTTTTGTATGGCAAGTGGGTTTTGTGTGAATATGGAAAAGAGTGAGTGCAAGTTGTTTGGGGTGTGGGGAACGGTTGAACAATGTGGTTGGAAGTTTTGTGTTGGAGGATTGAGGATTTTGGGTGTTAAGTTTGATGGAGATTTGTATGGGAGAGAGAGTTGGCAGGATGTGTTGGCGAGAGTGAAGAAGAAAGTGGATTTTTGGTCTCTAAGGACTTTATCGATGGAAGGGAAAGTGTTGGTTGTGAAAGCGGTTGTGATTCCTATTTTGTTGTTTTTGTATTATGTATTTCCAGCGCCTGATAGAATGATGAAGCAGATTGTGAGAGTGTGTTTTTCGTTTTTTTGGTCGTCGCGGATGGAGAAGTTGAAGAGAGAGAAAGTGATGAAAGGTGCAATGAATGGTGGGAAAGGAATGGTGAGTATTGAGAAGTTTCTGGTGGTGAAGTATGTAAGTATGTGTGTGAGATTAAGTGAGAAAGAGAATATTGCAGGATGTATGGTGAGATATGCTGGTGGGAGTGTGTTGCGGAAATGTAAGTTGTGTGAGGTTGATCTGAGGAAGCCTGTATGTTTTGTTGCGCCTTGGTTTTATGTGAGGATTGATAGGTGTATGAGGAGGTATGAATTGCGAGATGTGACGCGGGATAAATGGTGTGAGAGTAAGAAGATTGTGCAGTTGTTGAAAGAGAGGGAGGAAGTGGAAGGAATAGGTGGTTTGAGAGTTGCTGAATGTAAGAAAGTCTGGAAGAATGTGTGTTGTAAGGGTTTGGACAATAGGCAGAAAGATGTTGCATGGATGGGGGTGCATGGGTGTTTGCCTACGAGAGAGTTTCAGAGGAGGAGAAGGTTGGTTGATAGTGAGGTGTGTCCGAGGAGTGGGTGTTGGGGGATTGAGAGAGTGATACATGTGTTTTGGGAGTGCCGGTATGCTAGGAAAATATGGAGTAGGATGGAGAAGATGGTGAAGGGATTGACTGGTGTGGATGTTTTAACATATGAGATGGTGTTGTATGGTTTGAGTGATCTAACGTGGAATGAGGAGAGATTGTTGTGGATAGTGGTGAATTGTGTTAAGGAATGTTTGTGGGATGTACGGAATATCTTTGTTTTTAGGCAAGAGATTGTGAAAGTGAGGGAATGTGTGGCCATGGTCCGAGGAAGGATTTTTAATTATGTATATTTTGATTTTAAGAGATTGGGTGAGGGTGATGCACGGAGGTTGTGGAAAATTGATATGTGGAAGCAATGGTGTATATAATGTGTGTTTTTTTGTTCGGGATTATGTTTTTGATGTTTTTGATGGAATTAACCTTTATTTTTTGTCTTTCAGGGTGAGTGCAGGTGGTGGTGAAGGGACAGTGTGGAGAAAGTGTATAGGAGTGATTTTGTTTGTGTAGGGATAGGGTTGAGGGACAGTGTATTGTAGGGGTAGTTTTTTGATCTTTGTTGTTGCTAATCGATGGGTGGATGGGGATTTCTTGTAAAATGTTTTTTTTCTTGTTATCTTGATTTTTTGCTATATTTTGCTGTATTTTGTTATTTGTTGTTGTATGCTTTGTTATTTACCTTTTTGTGGGAGGGATTTTCGGGAGGGTTTTGTGGGTGGGTTCTGGGAGGGAAAGGGGTGTGTTATGTAAATATTGTCAACATTTTTTTGTATTATGTAAATATTGTCTTTTTGTATTATGTAAATATCGTCTTTGTTTTTGTATTATGTAAATATCGTCTTTGTTTTTGTATTATGTAAATATTGTCTTTATGTTGTATTTTAAATATTGTACAAAACTTTAAGACCTTTTTTGTACATATTTTGTCAAATGTTACTTTGTATTTTACTTGTGAAATTTTAAATAAAAGAATTAAAAAAAAAATCTGTTCTTATCAGTTTAATATCTGATACGTCCCCTATCTGGGGACCATATATTAAATGGATTTTTAGAACAGGGAGATGGAAGAAGAGCTTGCTCTGTCCACTCCACGCATCGACCTGGTATTGCAGTACCTCCAGGACCGGTGCACCCCTCTCTTACGCAGTGTCAAAAAATAGATTTAACTGGAACATCATCCAACTTGTTTGTCTTGTGTGTTCTTGTTGCTTGCTGCTGACAATGTTTCTTGCTTAAACTCGGTTCCGTGCTCCAATAAACTGGCATTTAACCCTTGTGTCTTTGTCTTCATTGCTTCTTGTCTGTCACTTTCTTGCCAAATGCCACTACTTGATCAAGTTACCTATACAGCAACACCTAGATTTAGTCAGGGCATCCAATTTTCGACAAGTCAGCTAGTGTTCTACTCCTCGCTCTCTCTTTCCTAAGGCCCAAAATGAAGCCTTCGATAAGCAGTGACTACTCTGCTGACAAAAAAGGGGGCTGAATTTGCTCCATTGCTGTCTGCCTTGCTGCATGCAGCAGCTAGCTAGAAAAGTCTGCTGTGGCAAGGGTTTTTTATTTTTATCCGGAGGATCCCTTAGTCTTTGACTCCCTCTAGTGGCCCTCGATTTTCTTCCACGTTATGTTAACTAAGTCCACGTTATGCTAACTAGGAGGCCGGCCCATGCAAATGATTTTCCTTGTTGAACGTGAACGAGGAGCAACGACAAGCACCTGAACGTGTGCAATTCTTATTTTGGGATGACTGAGGGTCATGACTGGGCTCCAGCAGTGTTGGGCAGGTGTCAGAAAGGGGTGGATTGTCCAGTAGACAGGGGGTCAGGCCTGTAGACCAGCGACACCCGTCTGGCTGAAGATTCACACCTCCGGACAGCCTAGACTGGGGGGAAGGGCGCTTGCCGGGTACAGGCAAACGGGCAACTCTCAGCGAGCCCTCCGGTGGGGCCAGAAAGCCGCTCGCTCGGAACAGAGAATAATTGGGTTATCGCTTCTCGGCCTTTTGGCTTCGATCTTGTCGTTGTCAGAGGGTTAGACTTGATACACCAGCCACTCTCGGCCTGTTAATTGGTTCCCTACGGGGTCCAGTTGCTGCTGCTATTGGGTTTGGCGCTGTGGATTGTCGTAGAGCTGCGATCAACTTGAAGAGGTGCTGATCCTGGTCGGTGAACGGAAGAAGAACATCCTAGCCTTTTTGGTGAAGAATCCTGTTCCTGTAACTGTCTGCGTTTGGTCCATCTTTTTGAGGATTTCTTGGAGGAATTTCTAGCGAAGAAAATGGCGTCCAGAGGGGAATCTTTTGACTACATCGAAAACACCATCAGATTTGTGATCCAACCGGAGGCCCAAGGTATGTTGGATCTACGGATTTTTGCGAAGACTATCTTGCAAAACATGTTGGGCATTGACCTAAAAAAGCTCTTATGCTTGCAATCTTTTCCAAAAAAGAAAAGCTATGATGTAACTTTCCAGTCACGAGGAGACTGTGAAACAGTTTACGCAAAATATATAGAGCTACAGGATACTGATATTTTCAGGGGGATCCTTGTTCATCCACTCTTCTCCAAACAAGAGAAGCTTGTGATAGTACATATGTACAATCCACATGTCACTGAAAAACAAGTGATAGGTATACTCGTCCCATACTGTGAAAATGTCAAATATGAAGGGAAGATTCTGAATGAAGTGGGGGTCTGGAATGGGAAAAGAAAATTCAAGGTCACCTTTAGACCATGCTCCCAATCCTATGGAGGTTTCATGCGACCCCCTCCTTTAATTACCGGCAGTAACAGAGGATACTTATATTACAATGGGATGCCTCCCTATTGTAAAGGATGTAAATCCTTTGGACATAACATGGACTCTTGTCCAAGATTGGCAGTGTGTGAATTGTGCCAAAAAAGAGGGCACACGAAAGAACATTGTCCAGTAAACAAAGATCTGTTTGACTTACTGGTCGAAACGTTTGAAAAAATGGAAGAGTCAAACCAGCCTCAGGAAGAACAAAATGGTGAGACTGCGGAACAACAAAAGACAGAGGTCCCTGAGACCCCTGCAGAAAACCTAAAAAAAAAAACATCAGTGGAGATACCAGAACAAATGGACTCCTCTGAGTCAAAAAAGAGAAGCAGACCGGAAGAAGAATCCGGTAAGCCGGATAAAGAAAAAATGAAACTTTGTGAAGAGGAAGAAGAAGAAGAGGAAGAAGAAGAAGATGAACCAGGGGTTGCTCCCAGGAAGAAGATGGGCTGTGTGTCAGGAAGTGGAGAAGGTCCGCCGGGTCAGATGGAGGGAATGTCCAGCGACTCTTCAGTTCCATGTCACCAAACATCACCCCTTGTGGTAGACCTCTCTGATAGAGAAGAAGCGGATTTAAATGATTTGGGAATAAACTCCCCAAACATTGAAATATTGAGGAATAACCAAGAAACATGGTGAAATAATAATGAATACAAAATTAAAAGTATTATCTCTAAATGTTAGAGGTTTAAAAACAAAAACGAAACGGATGGTATTATATGATTTTTTAAGTACTATGGACTTTGATTTTTGTTTTTTACAAGAATGTGGCATCAGCCATCGAAGTTCATATAACAACTATAAAAAAGAGTGGATTTATGGACCTTCTGTGTGGTCTGGATCCAATACTAACCGAAATGATGGCGTTGCAATACTCACCAAAAATGTAAATATTGAAATCAAAAGAGTAACAGAAATTATCCCTGGCAGAATCTTACAAGTTGAATGGGATCGTTTTGGCGAAAAGATAAGATGCATTAATGTGTATGCTTCACCTGAGGAAAAAGACAGAAAAGAAAATTTTGAGGTCTTAAAATATTTTTCAGTTGGACAAAGCCCATTGATAATCGGTGGTGATTTTAATTGTGTTTGGCCGGGTGAGACTCGTGAAAGACCAGGGAAAAATGATAAAACTGATTACTCTGCAAAGATTTTGAAAAAAATTGTTGAAGATGTATGCTTAAAGGACTCTTTTATTTGTAAAGGGAAGGAGAATAATAGATATACATGGTCCAATGTCTTAAATAAGTCAAGGATTGACTATCTTTTTGTTTCAAGAGGGATTGAGGTAATTTCTTTTTCAACAATCCCGGTTGTTTTTTCTGACCACACTCTAGTGGAGAGCGAATATAAGTTGGACGGACAAAGCCACAGCAAATCTAATCTGTGGAAATTGAATGTCTCTCTGCTAGAAAAAGAAGAGATAAAAAAAGAATATGTACACAAATATTCCAAATGGAGTCAAAACAAAAGAGGCATGGATATTTTGACGTGGTGGGAGAAATTAAAAAGTAAAACAAGAAAATTCTTTTTACGAAAAAGCAAAGAAATTGTGGAGCAAAAAAGAGATTTCTTTAAAAAACTAAACGGTAACTTGAATACTTTAGTCTTATTAAAAAAACATGGTTTCGACTTTGAAAAAGAAATCGATGAGATTAAAAGTCAAATTAAAACACAAATTGAAGAAAGAGGAAAACAAATCATTTTTCAGTCAAAAATGGAAGAACTGGAACATAATGAAAAATGTACAAGTTATTTCTTCAAAAAGATTGCTTCGAAAAAAGGATACATAAATAAATTGGAAGGTGAAACAGAACTGGTGGAAATGTTGGGAAGAGCTGATCTCTTCTATCAAGACCTGTTTTCCCCTTGCAAAACAGATATCGCTTTTGAAAACCATTTTTTGGGGAAAGTGGATAAAAAACTAGAAAATGAAGACCAAGCCTGGTTGGACAGAGACTTGAACGGTGAAGAAATTTTGGAAGCAATTAAAAGCTTCAAAAAAAATAAAACACCAGGAAATGATGGATTACCCATTGAGTTTTATATTGTTTTTTGGGATATTATTAAAAAAGATTTTTTAGAAGTTTTGTTGGAATGCACAAATAATTTCCGAATGCCTGATTCGTGGAAATCTGGTGTGGTCACACTCATATACAAAAAAGGTGACAAAGAAAGCCTCAAAAACTGGAGGCCTATAACCCTTCTTAATGCGGACTATAAAATTTTTGCCAAAATTCTAGTCAACCGTTTCAAAAAAGTGTTGGGGAAAATCATAGGAGAAACACAAACATGTGCAGTACCTGAGAGGAAAAGCTTGTCCAATTTAATATCAATCAGAGATTTGATTTGGTATACAAAAAAAAGAGGAGGAAAACTGGCAATGATCTCAATAGACTTCGAGAAGGCCTATGACAAAGTGGTCTATTCTTTTTTGTTTAAGGTATTGCGAAAGATGGGTTTCCCTGAGAAGGTGGTAAACCAAGTTCAAATGCTATATACAGGATGTATAAGCAGAATCTTAGTAAATGGATCCTTGTCATCAGGAGTACATTTGAAGTGTGGTGTAAAACAAGGATGTCCTTTGTCACCAATTTTGTTTGTATGTGCTTTGGAACCTCTACTTTGCTCAATAAATAAAATGAAAATCATAAAAGGAGCAGAAATTCCTGGAACTTTGAATGCCATAAAAACAATGGCATATATGGACGATGTGACAATCTGTTGCCAGGATGCTGTATCTGTCAAATATGCAATCCAAGAAGTGGAACAGTTTAAAAATGCCTCTGGTTTTTCGATTAATTGTGAAAAATCCGAGGTCTTGTGGATTGGAAAATGGATGGGTGCGGAGAAGATTAAAATTAAAACAGCAGAAGAAATTAAAATCTTGGGCATAATTTTTGATAACACCAATAATGGACAAAAAACTTGGCAAGCACTACTCGAGAGAGTAAAGAAGAAATTAACTTTTTGGGAAACGAGAGACTTAACTATGGAAGGCAGAATGCTAATTGTAAAGCAAGTTTTGCTCCCTATGATTTTGTATGTGGCAATGGTATTCCCAGATGAAGAAAAAATCTTAAAAAAAATAATTAAAGTGTGTTTTTCTTTTTTCTGGAGATCAACAATGGAGAGAGCTAAGAGAGTTACTCTGTGTCAAGATAAAGACAAAGGTGGAAGAAATATGATTGATATAAAGCGATTCATCAAAACCAAATATCTGGCGTACTGCATAAATGTCATTCTTCATGGAAGGGATTTTACATATAATATGATGAATTATTGCGTTGGCTTTATGTTCAGGAGATATGAGCTCGTAAGACTGTCATTACGGAACCCATATTGTTTTGATCCACCAAAGTTTTATTTAATTTTAGAAAAAACGATTAAAGAGTACCACTTACAAAAGCTCCCAGAAGAAACATTGATGAGTCACAAAAAAATAATTAAAGAAATCAAAAAGAAGGATAATATAATAATAATTGAGAACTTCTCGGAACAGAAAAGCAGGCAAATTTGGAAGAACATCACAATAAGAGGTTTGACCAATACCCAATGCGATCTTGCATGGCAGATTGTGACTCAGTGCCTGACTACAAGGGACTTTCAGCATCAACGTGGCCTGATCGCCTCTGCTGCTTGTCCAAGAGCAGAGTGCAAAAGAACGGAAACAGCTAAACACATTTTTTGGGGGTGCAGTTTTGCCCAGGAAATGTGGAAGAAAACCGGTATAATCCTAAAATGGATTGGGAGATTCGACACCTTTGATGAAAATACAGTCTTGTATGGAGTATTGATTGGTTCGAATGAAAACTTTGACAAAATATGGCTAATTATTAATTGCCTTAAAGAAGCATTATGGAAGATGAGGAATATATTGGTAATTAACAGAGAAAAATTGGAAGTTAAAAACTGCATTGAGTATGCAGTCAGTTTAATATACACCTACTATTTAAAAGATCTAAAAAAGTTGGGAAAAGAAGAAGCTGGAAAAAAATGGAGCTTTAAATTATTACAGAAAGCGTTAATAGAATGTATATAAAAAAAAAAAAAACAAAAACAAAAAAAAAAACGTGTATATATATACGGAAATGATGATATATACAGTTTATATAAATATATAATTTGGCCTATATTTACCATAAATGATGTTTAAGGATCAGTAATCAAACTGGTTACTTGGTTGCTTGGATGACCTGGATGACAATGATAAAGGAATCTGGTTATTTCCGAATACTGATATGGAAAAAAAAAAAAAAAAAAAAAAAAAAAAAAAAAAAAAAAAATCTGTTCTTATCAGTTTAATATCTGATACGTCCCCTATCTGGGGACCATATATTAAATGGATTTTTAGAACAGGGAGATGGAAGAAGAGCTTGCTCTGTCCACTCCACGCATCGACCTGGTATTGCAGTACCTCCAGGACCGGTGCACCCCTCTCTTACGCAGTGTCAAAAAATAGATTTAACTGGAACATCATCCAACTTGTTTGTTTTGTGTGTTCTTGTTGCTTGCTGCTGACAATGTTTCTTGCTTAAACTCGGTTCCGTGCTATAATAAACTGGCATTTAACCCTTGTGTCTTTGTCTTCATTGCTTCTTGTCTGTCACTTTCTTGCCAAATGCCACTACTTGATCAAGTTACCTATACAGCAACACCTAGATTTAGTCAGGGCATCCAATTTTCGACAAGTCAGCTAGTGTTCTACTCCTCGCTCTCTCTTTCCTAAGGCCCAAAATGAAGCCTTCGATAAGCAGTGACTACTCTGCTGACAAAAAAGGGGGCTGAATTTGCTCCATTGCTGTCTGCCTTGCTGCATGCAGCAGCTAGCTAGAAAAGTCTGCTGTGGCAAGGGTTTTTTATTTTTATCCGGAGGATCCCTTAGTCTTTGACTCCCTCTAGTGGCCCTCGATTTTCTTCCACGTTATGTTAACTAAGTCCACGTTATGCTAACTAGGAGGCCGGCCCATGCAAATGATTTTCCTTGTTGAACGTGAACGAGGAGCAACGACAAGCACCTGAACGTGTGCAATTCTTATTTTGGGATGACTGAGGGTCATGACTGGGCTCCAGCAGTGTTGGGCAGGTGTCAGAAAGGGTGGATTGTCCAGTAGACAGGGGGTCAGGCCTGTAGACCAGCGACACCCGTCTGGCTGAAGATTCACACCTCCGGACAGCCTAGACTGGGGGGAAGGGCGCTTGCCGGGTACAGGCAAACGGGCAACTCTCAGCGAGCCCTCCGGTGGGGCCAGAAAGCCGCTCGCTCGGAACAGAGAATAATTGGGTTATCGCTTCTCGGCCTTTTGGCTAAGATCAAGTGTAGTATCTGTTCTTATCAGTTTAATATCTGATACGTCCCCTATCTGGGGACCATATATTAAATGGATTTTTAGAACAGGGAGATGGAAGAAGAGCTTGCTCTGTCCACTCCACGCATCGACCTGGTATTGCAGTACCTCCAGGACCGGTGCACCCCTCTATTACGCAGTGTCAAAAAATAGATTTAACTGGAACATCATCCAACTTGTTTGTTTTGTGTGTTCTTGTTGCTTGCTGCTGACAATGTTTCTTGCTTAAACTCGGTTCCGTGCTATAATAAACTGGCATTTAACCCTTGTGTCTTTGTCTTCATTGCTTCTTGTCTGTCACTTTCTTGCCAAATGCCACTACTTGATCAAGTTACCTATACAGCAACACCTAGATTTAGTCAGGGCATCCAATTTTCGACAAGTCAGCTAGTGTTCTACTCCTCGCTCTCTCTTTCCTAAGGCCCAAAATGAAGCCTTCGATAAGCAGTGACTACTCTGCTGACAAAAAAGGGGGCTGAATTTGCTCCATTGCTGTCTGCCTTGCTGCATGCAGCAGCTAGCTAGAAAAGTCTGCTGTGGCAAGGGTTTTTTATTTTTATCCGGAGGATCCCTTAGTCTTTGACTCCCTCTAGTGGCCCTCGATTTTCTTCCACGTTATGTTAACTAAGTCCACGTTATGCTAACTAGGAGGCCGGCCCATGCAAATGATTTTCCTTGTTGAACGTGAACGAGGAGCAACGAGAAGCACCTGAACGTGTGCAATTCTTATTTTGGGATGACTGAGGGTCATGACTGGGCTCCAGCAGTGTTGGGCAGGTGTCAGAAAAGGGTGGATTGTCCAGTAGACAGGGGGTCAGGCCTGTAGACCAGCGACACCCGTCTGGCTGAAGATTCACACCTCCGGACAGCCTAGACTGGGGGGAAGGGCGCTTGCCGGGTACAGGCAAACGGGCAACTCTCAGCGAGCCCTCCGGTGGGGCCAGAAAGCCGCTCGCTCGGAACAGAGAATAATTGGGTTATCGCTTCTCGGCCTTTTGGCTAAGATCCAGTGTAGTTCTGCTGCATTCGGTGATTAGCCAAGAGGTGCCCGGGGTACCCGACGGTCGGCCTTGGGGGGAACGTTCTTCTTAGGAAGGCCCCCCCTTGCTGCTATTGGCCTTAGGATTAGTCCCCGGGCAACGGGAAGCGATCGCCCTTCTGAAGGCGGTGTTTGCGGAGTTCAGGGTCCCCCTTGGGGGTTCCCGTTGGACGGAGGAAGATGGCGGTCCGTGGATTGCGGGACTCGTTGCGGTTTTTGGTGAAACCGGAATTCAAGGCGGAGGTTAATCTGAGGACGATCGTGGTCGATGTCTTGACGGAGTTACTTGGCTTACGGGTAAGAGATATTGTTTGCTTACAAGACTTCCCACAACAAGGTTTATATGACACTACTTTTGTTTCTACCGAGATGTGCTGGAATATTTACGAGAAGATGAGGAGTTCAGATAATGACTTGTTTAAAAAGATGGAGGTTATTCCGCTCTTTATGCAGGAAGATAAGGCTATCGTGGTCCATATGTATAATCCGTTCGCGGACGTGAACTTGGTTAGAGCGTTTTTAAGTAACTATTGCGAGGATTTACGTGGCGGTGACAAGGTCTTGAATAGATTTGAAATATGGACCGGGAAGTACAGGTTTTATGGAAAATTCCGGCCTGACCCAGAGTGTGTTGGTGGAGTGAGGAGACCCCCTGCGGTATTTAATGTTGGTGGAGAGAGGGGGTTTCTTTTTTACCCCGGACAGCCGGTATATTGCAGGAAGTGCTGCGTGTATGGGCATACAAGTAGTGACTGTGACAAGGGTGTAAAATGCAGATTTTGCGGATCCGGTGACCATTTCTCTAAGGATTGCAGACAAAAGAAAGTGTGTGACATTTGCAAAAAGCCTGGTCATCTTGCGAGACAGTGCCCTGAGTATTCTTCGGCGAAGACTACTTCGGAAGTGTATAGGATGGTGGCTAGGAATCTGGCAAAAGAAGAAAGGGAGCAGCAGAGGTCTGAATATCTTGCTCGGAGGCAGGGTGGCAGAGCTCGGCCTGCGAATGCAGGGCAGCCTGACACGTGCTCAGGGCGGAAGACTGATGATGCTGCGCCTACAGTGCAAGCGGAGGCGATGAACAACGAGGCTGGTGCCGCTTCTGTGAATACAGAGGTTAGTGCTAAGGCTGACGTTGGGAGCATGAAAGCTACTGTAGGGGAAGAAGCCAGAGTGGAAGTGATGGAGGATGGATCTTCGGCGGGACAAGTAGTTGTCGGTGTGGAGGAGGAACAGCGGAGTCAGGCCTATACGAGTCCAGGGCGGATGTCGGACTTAATAGGCCAGTTATCCTCTAGTGCTGAGGAAGAAGAGGATGAAGAGATGGACAGTAATGAGTCGTTAGAATGTGGACAAAGACTTGTCATTTCAATGGACGAGGCGGCTCAGTCCTCCACAAAAAGGGCTCGGGAGGAAGGAGCTGGAGGGGACGAGGAAGGGGAGGCTCTTCCTGATGATGGAGGCTCTGGATCAGAGTCTGCCAGCTCTCCCTTTGCTAGGAAGAGATTGACATATGCGAATGTTGCAAGTAAAGGGGTGATTGAGAGGAAGCAACTTTAATAAGTAGACGTTATGGCTGTGCACTTGTTTTCAATTTATTTCTTCATGGCATTTAGCGTGAGTTCGGTGAATGTCAGAAGTATATGTTCAGGGTGGAGGAGGGCGGCAGTTTTTGATTACCTGGGAAGTGTGTGCGCTGATATTATTTGTGTGCAGGAGTGCGGTATTGAGAGAGCCGTAGGTGAAGATTGGAAACATGGGGCATCTGTGTGGTCTCCTATGTGTGAGTCAAGGAACGAAGGAGTGGGGATCCTTATTAAAAACCCATATATACATATTGTTTCACAGGAGGTGGTGGTACCAGGGAGGTTACAAATTGTGGTGGTGGAGGTGGCAGGAAATGAATTTAAGCTAATTAATTGCTATGCACCAGCGGAAAAGAAGGAGCGTGTAAGCTTTTTTGATGTGCTTAAGTTGTGGCTGCCGGGGAGAATCCCAACCTTGCTGCTTGGAGACTTCAATTGCGTGAGGAGGAGTGAGGAAAGGCAGGGCGTGAGTTTGGAAAGTGGGATGGATGTGACCTCGAAAGCATTAAATGAGCTTGTGAGTGACTTTCGCCTGCAGGATGCTGCTATGATTGCTCAGAAAAGTGATGCTTTTACTTTTTTTTCCGATAAGGGGTCAGTTAGGTCCAGGATTGATTTTATCTTTGCATCCTTAGCCTTCAAAATTGTTGGGTACCAGGTAGATCCCGTATCCTTTTCAGACCATGCTCTAATTTCAAGTTCCCTTAGTTTGGATGACACTATGATGTACGGGAGGGGTGTGTGGAAGCTCAACATCTCTCTTTTGAAGGAGGAGGGGGTGTTTTTGAGATTTAAAACCTTTTTTGAGCACCTTTCCTATAAAAAACGTGGGTTTGATGATATTTTGGAGTGGTGGGATTGGGCGAAAACTAAGATCTGCGGTTTCTTTAAGAAATTGGGCGTAGAGATGGCTAAGCGGAAGCATGAGGAGGAAAGGAGGTTGGTGGATAGGATGCACTTCTTGTTTCAGTGCAAGAGGATGGGGGTGGAGGTGCAAGAAGAACTAAAAGAAGTACGCGAGGCCCGAAATGCTATGATTAAGGATCGTGGGAGAAGTATTGTTTTTAGGGCTAAGATCCAAGAGATGGAGGAGGACGAACAATGCTCTGCGTATTTCTTTAAAAAATCGTTTGGCCCAAAGAAAATGTTCCGGTCGGTGTTGGAAGGAGAAGAAGAGGTGAGCGGAGACAGGATGGTTGAGGCGATTAAATCCTTTTATACAGATCTCTATAGTGACGGTGGTGGTGGTGATGTATCAGATGAAGAGACGCTGGAATATTGTGAGGTGGTAAGAGGAAACCTGAGTACGGAAGATGCGGAGACGCTACTGGAACCTGTGAGGGAAGAAGAAGTAGAGAACGTGATCAGGAATATGAGAAGGAATAAGACCCCTGGAGGGGATGGCTTACCGATCGAATTTTATGAGGACTACTGGCCGGTGTTGAAGGAGGATCTATGCAGAGTTGTGAAGACCTGTATCGAAGAGAAAAGAGTATCTAAATCAATGCGGAAGGGGATAATTACTCTATTGTTTAAAAAGAAGGGTGATCAGCGAGATATACGTAATTGGCGCCCAATAACACTTCTTAATAGCGATTATAAGATCTTTGCGAAAATTTTGGCTGATAGGATGAAGAGGGTGGTGGATAGTATCATCGGAGAGTGGCAGGTTTGCGCTGTTCCCGGGCGGAGGATTTCGGATAATCTGATCCTCCTAAGGGACCTAATATACTACGCCCAATGTAACAACATGCCTTTGGCGGTGGCAAGCATAGATCTAGAGAAGGCCTATGATCGGTTAAATCATAAATATCTTTTTATAGTTTTAAGACAGATGGGGGTGCCTGAGGACTTCGTCAAGATGGTCGAATGTTTGTACCACGGGATAAGTAGTCAGATCCTGGTCAACGGAAAGCTGTCTGGGGAAGTGGAGGTGAGGTCGGGGGTTAGGCAGGGGTGCCCCCTATCTCCTGTTGCCTTCATCTGCGCAATTGAGCCTCTCCTAAGGCATGTTGCGCGGGATAAATGTTGCAGAGGAGTATTTGTGCCAGGCTGTGGGAATGAACCTGTTAAAGCCCTCTGTTACATGGATGATGTCAACTTTCTATGTAATACGGCTAGAGACGTGACGAGAGCGGAGCTCCAGCTCAGTATTTTTGGGGCGATCTCTGGGCTACGTGTCAATTGGGGCAAAAGCAGCGTATGTGTTTTAAGCGGTACCTGTGATACGTCTAAGAGTAAACTAAGGAATGTGCAGGAGGTGGAAATACTAGGGGTACACTTCGAAAAAAGTTTAACAAGTCAGGTCAACATCGCTAAATGTGCCGAGAAAGTCGAAAAGAAGCTATGTCTGTGGAAACTTAGAAGATTATCCTTGTCTGGGAAAACCCTGGTCGTTAAGGCGGTGATTCTCCCTCTGTTATTATATTGTTCAGTGGTTTTCCCCCCAAACAAAAGATGGGTGCAGAAAATTACGAGGCTGTTATTTGTTTTCTTCTGGGGCTCTAAGATGGAGAAAGTGTCGAGGGAAGTAGTAATGAAGAGCTTCCAACTGGGTGGATACAACTTTCCTAATGTTGGGCGGTTTTTAGAGGTTCAGTGGTGGTTGGTTCATCTCAGGACTTTTCTTGCAGGTGGGAAAGCGGCTGCTTTGATGCGGTACCTGATTGGGTGGCCTTTGCTGAAGTGGGGATGGTGCGAAAGAGACCTTACAAGACCAATGTCTTTGATATCTCCGAGTTATTACCTAAAGATGTCCACTTTTTTTCAGAGTAACAAACTACAGGAGTTGGGGGAGGGAGCACGCAAGAAAGAGGCCTTATGGGCATGGTTAAGGAGGGGTGAACTACCATCCAATATCTTAGGTCTAAGTTTCAAGAAAGCGGAACTTTGTTGGAGAAACTTGCTACTTAAAGGCGTGACTAATAAACAGCGGGAGGTGGTGTGGTTAGCGCTACATAACTGTTTGCCCACGATGTCTTTTTTAAAGTCTAGAGACCTGGTGAGGAGGGAGGTATGCCCTAGAGATGGGTGTATGGAAGATGAAAGTGTGAGGCACGTGTTTTGGGAGTGTGGTTTCGCTATCAAAGTATGGACGCTATTACATGATTTTGTGAGGAGGGTGGTGGAGGTTGATGTTGTATCACTTGAAAAATGTGTTTTTGGTTTGGTGGAAGGAAGCAAGGAAAAACAGCGTAAGATGTTTGTTGTATCTGCAGTGGTAAGAGAAACGATGTGGGAGACGCGGTGTGCCTTGGTGAGAAGGAAAATGGCGTTGACGGAGAAAGACTGTGTTGACTGGGTGATGGCGAAGATGTTTTATGTTCTTGCGGTTGAAAGAAGGAGTATGGGGGAGGAGGAGGCGAATGTGTTTTGGAATTTTGAGAAGTGGCGGGTGGGGGATGGATAGGATGTATTTTATGTACTGTGTATGATATTTTATTCTTGATTTTATCTTTTTCTATGTCCTGATACGCTAGTATGATGCAAAGAACACGGCTCTGGTGATGGTACGGGGTTAAGTTATGCCTAAGTCTGTGATTCAGTCTGAGTAGCGTTAAAAAAAAAAAAAAAAAAAAAAAAAAAATCTGTTCTTATCAGTTTAATATCTGATACGTCCCCTATCTGGGGACCATATATTAAATGGATTTTTAGAACAGGGAGATGGAAGAAGAGCTTGCTCTGTCCACTCCACGCATCGACCTGGTATTGCAGTACCTCCAGGACCGGTGCACCCCTCTCTTACGCAGTGTCAAAAAATAGATTTAACTGGAACATCATCCAACTTGTTTGTTTTGTGTGTTCTTGTTGCTTGCTGCTGACAATGTTTCTTGCTTAAACTCGGTTCCGTGCTATAATAAACTGGCATTTAACCCTTGTGTCTTTGTCTTCATTGCTTCTTGTCTGTCACTTTCTTGCCAAATGCCACTACTTGATCAAGTTACCTATACAGCAACACCTAGATTTAGTCAGGGCATCCAATTTTCGACAAGTCAGCTAGTGTTCTACTCCTCGCTCTCTCTTTCCTAAGGCCCAAAATGAAGCCTTCGATAAGCAGTGACTACTCTGCTGACAAAAAAGGGGGCTGAATTTGCTCCATTGCTGTCTGCCTTGCTGCATGCAGCAGCTAGCTAGAAAAGTCTGCTGTGGCAAGGGTTTTTTATTTTTATCCGGAGGATCCCTTAGTCTTTGACTCCCTCTAGTGGCCCTCGATTTTCTTCCACGTTATGTTAACTAAGTCCACGTTATGCTAACTAGGAGGCCGGCCCATGCAAATGATTTTCCTTGTTGAACGTGAACGAGGAGCAACGACAAGCACCTGAACGTGTGCAATTCTTATTTTGGGATGACTGAGGGTCATGACTGGGCTCCAGCAGTGTTGGGCAGGTGTCAGAAAGGGGTGGATTGTCCAGTAGACAGGGGGTCAGGCCTGTAGACCAGCGACACCCGTCTGGCTGAAGATTCACACCTCCGGACAGCCTAGACTGGGGGGAAGGGCGCTTGCCGGGTACAGGCAAACGGGCAACTCTCAGCGAGCCCTCCGGTGGGGCCAGAAAGCCGCTCGCTCGGAACAGAGAATAATTGGGTTATCGCTTCTCGGCCTTTTGGCTAGGATCAAGTGTAGTTTCTACCTTGGTCTTGGCCTTAAGGTAACGACCGGTGCCAGTCCCTCTCGGCCTTGGGGTGTTTCCTTAATTGGTACACCCCATGCTGCTATTGGGGGGGACGCCACCGGGAGTGAACGAGTCGTGATCGCCTCTCCCTACCATCCTTGTGGTGGCTGTGGGTTTGGTGGGCGTGATGGTTGGGCCTCCGAGCGCTCCCAACACTGTAAGGCTGGCCGTGGCCGAGCTGAGACGTAGCGTTGTTGGGTTGCACTTCATTCAGAAGGAGTTGATTGAGGACTTGCTTGGGATGCCGAGAGAATCGATTTTTTGCATGCAGTGTTTCCCCACCACCGGAATGTATGACGTTACTTTCTGGAAGAAGGAAGATCTGCACACATGTCTGCTTCGGTCACAAGAGAAGGAGGGCCATGAAAAGCTGGAAGGGATCGTGTTCCTGTCGAGTGAGACGAAAGAGCGGCTCCCCATCACTGTGCATATGTACAATCCCTTTGTACGTGATGGGGAGATCGCTGCCTTTTTACTTAGGTACTGCGAGTCAGTTTCTGCGGGCGTGAAACTGAAAAACGTTCTCGGTACCTTTAACGGGCAGCGGAGATTCTGGGTTACCTTGAAGGCGGATAAAGAGGGCATCTTTGGCGTCCGGCACCCCCCTCAGTCCTTCTCCATCGGGAGTAATCGCGGCTACTTGTGGTACCCTGGCCAGCCGCTTTTCTGCAGGCAATGCTTTGCATTTGGACACACGAAGGACCAGTGTGAGGCCGGGTTGACCTGCCGTAACTGCTTCAAGCAGGGTCACGGGGCGAGCCAGTGTCCAGAGGGGAAGAGCTGCCACATCTGTGGGAGCCGAACCCACCTGGCTAGGCAGTGCCCCAAGGTATCAAGAACAACTGAGCCCACAACCGTGGTGGCGGAAATTAGGGCGGTGGAGGCTCCTGAGACGGTTGTGGGCAGGAGGGTGCTGTCCTACGCAGATGTGGCCAGAGGTGGTCCTCCGGCTACCGCCGTGGTCTCCCAAGATCAGGCCCCCGTGCTACCCGAGGAAGTGGTGGTGCGGGCCGATGCCTGCCCACCGATGGAGGGTGAGCCGGGCCTCTCCCCTCTGGACGCCGTGGGGGAGGAGGGGACCTCTTCTCTTCCCGAGAGGAGTGTCCCCGAGCACCTCGCGGCCGAGGGGGAGGTGGAGGAGAGCGGTATGGAGTCGGAGGGCTCGGAGGTGGAAGGGATGGAAGTAGGGAAGCCTTCCTTGAAAAGGAAGATGGAGGGCGCAGAGGCCCCTACTTCCTCCCAGGACATTGGCTCTTTTCCAGACTCCCCGGACCCCGGGTCATCTGAAGCAGTGGTCGACTCGGACTCGTCACACTCCCCATCTTATGTGACCACTGGTCAGGTGTCCAGCCTGCAGGAGGTGATGGGGTACTGCAAGGCCGATCAAGAGGAGAAGGCTGAGAAGAAGGCCGGTGGGGTAAGTACCGGATCCGGAGTAGGTTTGCGGACGAGGGCGAAGGGTAACCCGGGAAAACAAAAGAAGAAAAAGAAATGACAGGGATATGACCCCTTCCTGATTTTCTATGGCCTTACGGGTGTCTTCCCTCAATTGCAGAAGTATTGGGACGACCTGCAGGCGGGCAGCTATTTTTAAAATCTTGGCCGGATATGCTGCGGATATCTACTGCCTGCAGGACTGCAATTTGAGGGAAGCCCCCCACACCGCTAATTGGACCCTTGGGGATGCGGTGTGGTCCTTGGGCCGAAGCAGAAATACGGGAGTGGGGATTTTTTTAAAAAATAAAAATATTAAGGTTTTGAGGAAGGTGGAGGTGGAAGTGGGAAGATGTTTGTGTGTGTTTTTACAATATGGGGGTATTTGTTTTAAACTTTTTTGCGTGTATGCACCGGTGGACAAGAAGGGAAGGCTGGACCTGTGGGAGAAGATGGAGTTTTTTTTAGGGGGGAGGGATCCTGTTATTGTGTGTGGTGATTTTAATTGTATTTTACGGAGTGGGGATAGGTGTGGGGGTGGTGGTGGGGACGTTGATAAATCTGGGAAGGAGTTAGGGGAGGTTTTACGTTTGTTTGGATTAAGGGATGTGGGTGAAGATGGTGGTTTTACGTATTTTAGTGATCGGGGTAATGTTAAGTCACGAATTGATTTTTGTTTTATTTCTAAAAATTTACAGGTGGATCATTTTACTGTGCGACGGGAGCCTTTCTCGGACCATGGTAGGATCGAATGTGTTGTGAGTATGGATCCGGAGGTAATGTATGGTAAAGGTGTGTGGAAGTTGAATGTGGAGTTATTGGAAGATGAGAATGTGAAAAGAGAGTATGGGGTGTTTTTTGGAAGACTGAAGAGGAGAAGGAATGATTTTTTAAGTGTGATTGAGTGGTGGGAATGGGTGAAAGAGCAGACTAAGAGATTTTTTGTAAGAAAGGGGTGTGAGATTGCGAGGAAGGAGCGTGAGGTGTATGAATGGTGGCTGAAGAGGTTGGAATATTTGGAAGAGCTGAGAGAATGTGGAGAGGATGTGGGGTGTGATTTAGTGGAAGCAAGGAGAAAGTTGAGAGTGTTTATGGAACGGAAGGGGAGAGAGATTATGTCGCAAGCGAGGATGGTGGTGAAAGAGAAGGATGAGAAGTGCACGCGGTTTTTCTTTAAGAAGGTGTATGGTGGGAAGGTGGAGCTGTCAAGTGTGTTGGATGAGAATGGGCTGGAAGTGAATGGGAAGGAGAGAGTGGGGGAAGAAGTGTGCAAGTTTTATGCAGGTTTGTATAAGGAAAAGAAGAGGGATGCGAGAGTTGAGAAGGATGTGTTGAAGCAGGTGGAGATGTGTTTGGATTTGGATGATAAGAGTATGTTAGGGGAGAAAGTGAGTAAGGGTGAACTTGATGAATGTTTTGGAAGCATGAAGAAAGGGAAGACGCCTGGTAGTGATGGTTTGCCTGTTGAGTTTTATTGCGCGTTTTGGGATGTGATTGGGGATTGTGTGTATGAGATGGTGATGAAAGTTCTGGAAGTTGGGAGGATGCCTGAGTCTATGCTGAAGAGTGTGATTGTTTTGTTGTACAAGAAAGGTGATAAGCGTGAGTTGAAAAATTGGAGGCCTATATCATTGTTGAATGTGGACTATAAGTTGGTGGCGAAAGTGTTGGCGAATAGGTTGCGTGCGGTGGTGGAGAAATTGGTGGGAGAGGAGCAAGTGTGTGCGGTGCCTGGGAGGTCGATTGCTGAAAGTTTGGTGAGTCTGAGGGATGTGTTGTGGTTATGTAAGGAGAGGAAGCAGGAGGTGGCTGTGTTGGCTGTGGATTTTGAGAAAGCGTTTGATAGAGTGTCGCATGATTTTATGTTCAAAGTGTTGAGGAGGATGGGGATACCTGAGGTTTTGATTGGTTGGATTAAGTGTTTGTACAGAGGTATGGTAAGTAAGGTGTTGGTGAATGGGTGGTTGACGAATGATATAGACATTGGGTCTGGAGTGAGACAGGGATGCCCGTTGTCGCCTGTTTTGTTTGTTTGTGTAATTGAGCCATTGTTGAGGATGTTGGCGAAAGATAAGTGTGTGAGGGGAGTGGAGGTTCCTGGGAGTGGTGGCAGGGTTCTGAAGGTGATTGGATATATGGATGATGTTACTGTGGTTTGCAAGGATATGATAGGGTTAAGAAGGGTGAAATTGTTGATTGATATTTTTTGTATGGCGAGTGGGTTTTGTGTGAATATGGGGAAGAGTGAGTGCAAGTTGTTTGGAGTGTGGGGAACGGTTGAACAATGTGGTTGGAAGTTTTGTGTTGGAGGATTGAGGATTTTGGGGGTTAAGTTTGATGGAGATTTGTATGGGAGAGAGAGTTGGCAGGATGTGTTGGCGAGAGTGAAGAAGAAAGTGGATTTTTGGTCTCTAAGGACTTTATCGATGGAAGGGAAAGTGTTGGTTGTGAAAGCGGTTGTGATTCCTATTTTGTTATTTTTGTATTGTGTGTTTCCGGCGCCTGACAGAGTGATGAAGCAGATTGTGAGAGTGTGTTTTATGTTTCTTTGGTCGTCGCGGATGGAGAAGTTGAAGAGAGAGAAAGTGATGAAAGGTGCAATGAATGGTGGGAAGGGTATGGTGAGTATTGAGAAGTTTCTGGTGGTGAAGTATGTAAGTATGTGTGTGAGATTAAGTGAGAAAGAGAGTATTGCAGGATGTATGGTGAGGTATGCTGGTGGCAGTGTGTTGCGGAAATGTAAGTTGTGTGAGGTTGATCTGAGGAAGCCTGTATGTTTTGTGGCGCCTTGGTTTTATGTGAGGATTGATAGGTGTATGAGGAGGTATGAGTTGCGAGATGTGACGCGGGATAAATGGTGTGAGAGTAAGAAGATTGTGCAGTTGTTGAAAGAGAGGGAGGAAGTGGAAGGAATAGGTGGTTTGAGAGTTGCTGAATGTAAGAAAGTCTGGAAGAATGTGTGTTGTAAGGGTTTGGACAATAGGCAGAAAGACATTGCATGGATGGGGGTGCATGGGTGTCTGCCTACTAGGGAATTTCAGAGAAGGAGAAGGTTGATTGATAGTGAGGTGTGTCCGAGGAGTGGGTGTGGGGGGATTGAGAGAGTGATACATGTGTTTTGGGAGTGTCGGTATGCTAGGAAAATATGGAGTAGGATGGAAAAGATGGTGAAGGGATTGACTGGTGTGGATGTTTTAACGTATGAGATGGTGTTGTATGGTTTGTGTGATTTGCCGAGGAATGAGGAGAGATTGCTGTGGGTAGTGGTTAATTGTGTTAAGGAATGTTTGTGGGATGTGCGTAATATTTTTATTTTTAGACAGGAGATTGTTAAAGTGAGGGAGTGTGTGGCCATGGTCCGAGGAAGGATTTTTAACTATGCATATTATGATTTTAAGAAATTGGGTGAGGGTGATGCACGGAGGTTGTGGAAAATTGAAATGTGGAAGCAATGGTGTATATAATGTGTGTTTTTTTGTTCGGGATTATGTTTTTGATGTTTTTGATGGAATTAATCTTTTATTTTTTGTCTTTCAGGGTGAGTGCAGGTGGTGGTGAAGGGACAGTGTGGAGAAAGTGTATAGGAGTGATTTTGTTTGTGTAGGGATAGGGTTGAGGGACAGTGTATTGTAGGGGTAGTTTTTTGATCTTTGTTGTTGCTAATCGATGGGTGGATGGGGATTTCTTGTAAAATGTTTTTTTCTTGTTATCTTGATTTTTTGCTATATTTTGCTGTATTTTGTTATTTGTTGTTGTATGCTTTGTTATTTACCTTTTTGTGGGAGGGATTTTCGGGAGGGTTTTGTGGGTGGGTTCTGGGAGGGAAAGGGGTGTGTTATGTAAATATTGTTTTGTGGGAGGGATGTGGGTGTTTTTATGTAAATATTGTAAACCTTTTTGTATTCTTTGTATTTTATTTTCTGTACCTTACTGTAAACCGTTTTGTTATTTCTTGTATTTTATTTTTTGTACAAATGTTATAAGATCTTATTTTTGTACATATTTTGTCAAATGTTACTTTGTATTTTACCTGTGAAATTTTAAATAAAAGAATTAAAAAAAAATCTGTTCTTATCAGTTTAATATCTGATACGTCCCCTATCTGGGGACCATATATTAAATGGATTTTTAGAACAGGGAGATGGAAGAAGAGCTTGCTCTGTCCACTCCACGCATCGACCTGGTATTGCAGTACCTCCAGGACCGGTGCACCCCTCTCTTACGCAGTGTCAAAAAATAGATTTAACTGGAACATCATCCAACTTGTTTGTTTTGTGTGTTCTTGTTGCTTGCTGCTGACAATGTTTCTTGCTTAAACTCGGTTCCGTGCTATAATAAACTGGCATTTAACCCTTGTGTCTTTGTCTTCATTGCTTCTTGTCTGTCACTTTCTTGCCAAATGCCACTACTTGATCAAGTTACCTATACAGCAACACCTAGATTTAGTCAGGGCATCCAATTTTCGACAAGTCAGCTAGTGTTCTACTCCTCGCTCTCTCTTTCCTAAGGCCCAAAATGAAGCCTTCGATAAGCAGTGACTACTCTGCTGACAAAAAAGGGGGCTGAATTTGCTCCATTGCTGTCTGCCTTGCTGCATGCAGCAGCTAGCTAGAAAAGTCTGCTGTGGCAAGGGTTTTTTATTTTTATCCGGAGGATCCCTTAGTCTTTGACTCCCTCTAGTGGCCCTCGATTTTCTTCCACGTTATGTTAACTAAGTCCACGTTATGCTAACTAGGAGGCCGGCCCATGCAAATGATTTTCCTTGTTGAACGTGAACGAGGAGCAACGACAAGCACCTGAACGTGTGCAATTCTTATTTTGGGATGACTGAGGGTCATGACTGGGCTCCAGCAGTGTTGGGCAGGTGTCAGAAAGGGGTGGATTGTCCAGTAGACAGGGGGTCAGGCCTGTAGACCAGCGACACCCGTCTGGCTGAAGATTCACACCTCCGGACAGCCTAGACTGGGGGGAAGGGCGCTTGCCGGGTACAGGCAAACGGGCAACTCTCAGCGAGCCCTCCGGTGGGGCCAGAAAGCCGCTCGCTCGGAACAGAGAATAATTGGGTTATCGCTTCTCGGCCTTTTGGCTAAGATCAAGTGTAGTCTCTGCTGCATTCGGTGATTAGCCAAGAGGTGTCCTGGGGTACCCGACGGTCGGCCTTGGGGGGAACGTTCTTCTTAGGAAGGCCCCCCCTTGCTGCTATTGGCCTAGGATTAGTCCCCAGGCAACGGGAAGCGATCGCCCTTCTGAAGGCGGTGTTTGCGGAGTTCAGGGTTCCCCTTGGGGGTTCCCGTTGGACGGAGGAAGATGGCGGTCCGTGGATTGCGGGACTCGTTGCGGTTTTTGGTGAAACCGGAATTCAAGGCGGAGGTTAATCTGAGGACGATCGTGGTCGATGTCTTGACGGAGTTACTTGGCTTACGGGTAAGAGATATTGTTTGCTTACAAGACTTCCCACAACAAGGTTTATATGACACTACTTTTGTTTCTACCGAGATGTGCTGGAATATTTACGAGAAGATGAGGAGTTCAGATAATGACTTGTTTAAAAAGATGGAGGTTATTCCGCTCTTTATGCAGGAAGATAAGGCTATCGTGGTCCATATGTATAATCCGTTCGCGGACGTGAACTTGGTTAGAGCGTTTTTAAGTAACTATTGCGAGGATTTACGTGGCGGTGACAAGGTCTTGAATAGATTTGAAATATGGACCGGGAAGTACAGGTTTTATGGAAAATTCCGGCCTGACCCAGAGTGTGTTGGTGGAGTGAGGAGACCCCCTGCGGTATTTAATGTTGGTGGAGAGAGGGGGTTTCTTTTTTACCCCGGACAGCCGGTATATTGCAGGAAGTGCTGCGTGTATGGGCATACAAGTAGTGACTGTGACAAGGGTGTAAAATGCAGATTTTGCGGATCCGGTGACCATTTCTCTAAGGATTGCAGACAAAAGAAAGTGTGTGACATTTGCAAAAAGCCTGGTCATCTTGCGAGACAGTGCCCTGAGTATTCTTCGGCGAAGACTACTTCGGAAGTGTATAGGATGGTGGCTAGGAATCTGGCAAAAGAAGAAAGGGAGCAGCAGAGGTCTGAATATCTTGCTCGGAGGCAGGGTGGCAGAGCTCGGCCTGCGAATGCAGGGCAGCCTGACACGTGCTCAGGGCGGAAGACTGATGATGCTGCGCCTACAGTGCAAGCGGAGGCGATGAACAACGAGGCTGGTGCCGCTTCTGTGAATACAGAGGTTAGTGCTAAGGCTGACGTTGGGAGCATGAAAGCTACTGTAGGGGAAGAAGCCAGAGTGGAAGTGATGGAGGATGGATCTTCGGCGGGACAAGTAGTTGTCGGTGTGGAGGAGGAACAGCGGAGTCAGGCCTATACGAGTCCAGGGCGGATGTCGGACTTAATAGGCCAGTTATCCTCTAGTGCTGAGGAAGAAGAGGATGAAGAGATGGACAGTAATGAGTCGTTAGAATGTGGACAAAGACTTGTCATTTCAATGGACGAGGCGGCTCAGTCCTCCACAAAAAGGGCTCGGGAGGAAGGAGCTGGAGGGGACGAGGAAGGGGAGGCTCTTCCTGATGATGGAGGCTCTGGATCAGAGTCTGCCAGCTCTCCCTTTGCTAGGAAGAGATTGACATATGCGAATGTTGCAAGTAAAGGGGTGATTGAGAGGAAGCAACTTTAATAAGTAGACGTTATGGCTGTGCACTTGTTTTCAATTTATTTCTTCATGGCATTTAGCGTGAGTTCGGTGAATGTCAGAAGTATATGTTCAGGGTGGAGGAGGGCGGCAGTTTTTGATTACCTGGGAAGTGTGTGCGCTGATATTATTTGTGTGCAGGAGTGCGGTATTGAGAGAGCCGTAGGTGAAGATTGGAAACATGGGGCATCTGTGTGGTCTCCTATGTGTGAGTCAAGGAACGAAGGAGTGGGGATCCTTATTAAAAACCCATATATACATATTGTTTCACAGGAGGTGGTGGTACCAGGGAGGTTACAAATTGTGGTGGTGGAGGTGGCAGGAAATGAATTTAAGCTAATTAATTGCTATGCACCAGCGGAAAAGAAGGAGCGTGTAAGCTTTTTTGATGTGCTTAAGTTGTGGCTGCCGGGGAGAATCCCAACCTTGCTGCTTGGAGACTTCAATTGCGTGAGGAGGAGTGAGGAAAGGCAGGGCGTGAGTTTGGAAAGTGGGATGGATGTGACCTCGAAAGCATTAAATGAGCTTGTGAGTGACTTTCGCCTGCAGGATGCTGCTATGATTGCTCAGAAAAGTGATGCTTTTACTTTTTTTTCCGATAAGGGGTCAGTTAGGTCCAGGATTGATTTTATCTTTGCATCCTTAGCCTTCAAAATTGTTGGGTACCAGGTAGATCCCGTATCCTTTTCAGACCATGCTCTAATTTCAAGTTCCCTTAGTTTGGATGACACTATGATGTACGGGAGGGGTGTGTGGAAGCTCAACATCTCTCTTTTGAAGGAGGAGGGGGTGTTTTTGAGATTTAAAACCTTTTTTGAGCACCTTTCCTATAAAAAACGTGGGTTTGATGATATTTTGGAGTGGTGGGATTGGGCGAAAACTAAGATCTGCGGTTTCTTTAAGAAATTGGGCGTAGAGATGGCTAAGCGGAAGCATGAGGAGGAAAGGAGGTTGGTGGATAGGATGCACTTCTTGTTTCAGTGCAAGAGGATGGGGGTGGAGGTGCAAGAAGAACTAAAAGAAGTACGCGAGGCCCGAAATGCTATGATTAAGGATCGTGGGAGAAGTATTGTTTTTAGGGCTAAGATCCAAGAGATGGAGGAGGACGAACAATGCTCTGCGTATTTCTTTAAAAAATCGTTTGGCCCAAAGAAAATGTTCCGGTCGGTGTTGGAAGGAGAAGAAGAGGTGAGCGGAGACAGGATGGTTGAGGCGATTAAATCCTTTTATACAGATCTCTATAGTGACGGTGGTGGTGGTGATGTATCAGATGAAGAGACGCTGGAATATTGTGAGGTGGTAAGAGGAAACCTGAGTACGGAAGATGCGGAGACGCTACTGGAACCTGTGAGGGAAGAAGAAGTAGAGAACGTGATCAGGAATATGAGAAGGAATAAGACCCCTGGAGGGGATGGCTTACCGATCGAATTTTATGAGGACTACTGGCCGGTGTTGAAGGAGGATCTATGCAGAGTTGTGAAGACCTGTATCGAAGAGAAAAGAGTATCTAAATCAATGCGGAAGGGGATAATTACTCTATTGTTTAAAAAGAAGGGTGATCAGCGAGATATACGTAATTGGCGCCCAATAACACTTCTTAATAGCGATTATAAGATCTTTGCGAAAATTTTGGCTGATAGGATGAAGAGGGTGGTGGATAGTATCATCGGAGAGTGGCAGGTTTGCGCTGTTCCCGGGCGGAGGATTTCGGATAATCTGATCCTCCTAAGGGACCTAATATACTACGCCCAATGTAACAACATGCCTTTGGCGGTGGCAAGCATAGATCTAGAGAAGGCCTATGATCGGTTAAATCATAAATATCTTTTTATAGTTTTAAGACAGATGGGGGTGCCTGAGGACTTCGTCAAGATGGTCGAATGTTTGTACCACGGGATAAGTAGTCAGATCCTGGTCAACGGAAAGCTGTCTGGGGAAGTGGAGGTGAGGTCGGGGGTTAGGCAGGGGTGCCCCCTATCTCCTGTTGCCTTCATCTGCGCAATTGAGCCTCTCCTAAGGCATGTTGCGCGGGATAAATGTTGCAGAGGAGTATTTGTGCCAGGCTGTGGGAATGAACCTGTTAAAGCCCTCTGTTACATGGATGATGTCAACTTTCTATGTAATACGGCTAGAGACGTGACGAGAGCGGAGCTCCAGCTCAGTATTTTTGGGGCGATCTCTGGGCTACGTGTCAATTGGGGCAAAAGCAGCGTATGTGTTTTAAGCGGTACCTGTGATACGTCTAAGAGTAAACTAAGGAATGTGCAGGAGGTGGAAATACTAGGGGTACACTTCGAAAAAAGTTTAACAAGTCAGGTCAACATCGCTAAATGTGCCGAGAAAGTCGAAAAGAAGCTATGTCTGTGGAAACTTAGAAGATTATCCTTGTCTGGGAAAACCCTGGTCGTTAAGGCGGTGATTCTCCCTCTGTTATTATATTGTTCAGTGGTTTTCCCCCCAAACAAAAGATGGGTGCAGAAAATTACGAGGCTGTTATTTGTTTTCTTCTGGGGCTCTAAGATGGAGAAAGTGTCGAGGGAAGTAGTAATGAAGAGCTTCCAACTGGGTGGATACAACTTTCCTAATGTTGGGCGGTTTTTAGAGGTTCAGTGGTGGTTGGTTCATCTCAGGACTTTTCTTGCAGGTGGGAAAGCGGCTGCTTTGATGCGGTACCTGATTGGGTGGCCTTTGCTGAAGTGGGGATGGTGCGAAAGAGACCTTACAAGACCAATGTCTTTGATATCTCCGAGTTATTACCTAAAGATGTCCACTTTTTTTCAGAGTAACAAACTACAGGAGTTGGGGGAGGGAGCACGCAAGAAAGAGGCCTTATGGGCATGGTTAAGGAGGGGTGAACTACCATCCAATATCTTAGGTCTAAGTTTCAAGAAAGCGGAACTTTGTTGGAGAAACTTGCTACTTAAAGGCGTGACTAATAAACAGCGGGAGGTGGTGTGGTTAGCGCTACATAACTGTTTGCCCACGATGTCTTTTTTAAAGTCTAGAGACCTGGTGAGGAGGGAGGTATGCCCTAGAGATGGGTGTATGGAAGATGAAAGTGTGAGGCACGTGTTTTGGGAGTGTGGTTTCGCTATCAAAGTATGGACGCTTTTACATGATTTTGTGAGGAGGGTGGTGGAGGTTGATGTTGTATCACTTGAAAAATGTGTTTTTGGTTTGGTGGAAGGAAGCAAGGAAAAACAGCGTAAGATGTTTGTTGTATCTGCAGTGGTAAGAGAAACGATGTGGGAGACGCGGTGTGCCTTGGTGAGAAGGAAAATGGCGTTGACGGAGAAAGACTGTGTTGACTGGGTGATGGCGAAGATGTTTTATGTTCTTGCGGTTGAAAGAAGGAGTATGGGGGAGGAGGAGGCGAATGTGTTTTGGAATTTTGAGAAGTGGCGGGTGGGGGATGGATAGGATGTATTTTATGTACTGTGTATGATATTTTATTCTTGATTTTATCTTTTTCTATGTCCTGATACGCTAGTATGATGCAAAGAACACGGCTCTGGTGATGGTACGGGGTTAAGTTATGCCTAAGTCTGTGATTCAGTCTGAGTAGCGTTAAAAAAGAGAAAAAAAAAAAAAAAAAAAAAAAAAAAAAAAAATCTGTTCTTATCAGTTTAATATCTGATACGTCCCCTATCTGGGGACCATATATTAAATGGATTTTTAGAACAGGGAGATGGAAGAAGAGCTTGCTCTGTCCACTCCACGCATCGACCTGGTATTGCAGTACCTCCAGGACCGGTGCACCCCTCTCTTACGCAGTGTCAAAAAATAGATTTAACTGGAACATCATCCAACTTGTTTGTTTTGTGTGTTCTTGTTGCTTGCTGCTGACAATGTTTCTTGCTTAAACTCGGTTCCGTGCTATAATAAACTGGCATTTAACCCTTGTGTCTTTGTCTTCATTGCTTCTTGTCTGTCACTTTCTTGCCAAATGCCACTACTTGATCAAGTTACCTATACAGCAACACCTAGATTTAGTCAGGGCATCCAATTTTCGACAAGTCAGCTAGTGTTCTACTCCTCGCTCTCTCTTTCCTAAGGCCCAAAATGAAGCCTTCGATAAGCAGTGACTACTCTGCTGACAAAAAAGGGGGCTGAATTTGCTCCATTGCTGTCTGCCTTGCTGCATGCAGCAGCTAGCTAGAAAAGTCTGCTGTGGCAAGGGTTTTTTATTTTTATCCGGAGGATCCCTTAGTCTTTGACTCCCTCTAGTGGCCCTCGATTTTCTTCCACGTTATGTTAACTAAGTCCACGTTATGCTAACTAGGAGGCCGGCCCATGCAAATGATTTTCCTTGTTGAACGTGAACGAGGAGCAACGACAAGCACCTGAACGTGTGCAATTCTTATTTTGGGATGACTGAGGGTCATGACTGGGCTCCAGCAGTGTTGGGCAGGTGTCAGAAAGGGGTGGATTGTCCAGTAGACAGGGGGTCAGGCCTGTAGACCAGCGACACCCGTCTGGCTGAAGATTCACACCTCCGGACAGCCTAGACTGGGGGGAAGGGCGCTTGCCGGGTACAGGCAAACGGGCAACTCTCAGCGAGCCCTCCGGTGGGGCCAGAAAGCCGCTCGCTCGGAACAGAGAATAATTGGGTTATCGCTTCTCGGCCTTTTGGCGAAGATCTTGTGTCTGAGCCATTAGGTAACATCTGGCACCAGACCTACTCGGCCTTAAGATGCTTCCCTAGGGTTGCATTTTTTGCTGCTATTGGGTAGGTCGCTGTCTAGTGTGTACGAGTGGAGATCGGCTGGATTTGAATGCGGATTCGGATCTGAACTTTAAGGGCGTTCCTATTTTGCATATTCGGAGTCCGGGTCCTCCGGGCTCCGGGATCGGAGAAATCGTCTTCCTGCCGTGGGCAGAATGGCCAACTACGGGCTACGGGATACAGTTCGTTTGAGAGTAAAAGATGGAGCTGAAGTGACTCTTCATGAGGTTGTCGTGGATCTGTTGAAGGAGACTCTTAATATAGAGGTGAGCGAGATATTGTGTCTTCAGGATTTCCCTTCTCAAGGCATTTATGATGTTACTTTCACTTCCTCTGAGGTTTGCTGGAATGTGTACGAAGGATTGAGAGCAAGAAGTGAAGATAAAGTGGTGAAGAAGTTTAAGTCGTTTCCAATGTTTCAGAAGGAAGAGAAAGTAATAACGGTACATCTTTATAATCCGTTTGCGGACATCTCTTTGGTAAGAGCTTTTTTACTCACATATTGTGATGAACTAAGAGGAGGAGAAAAAGTGAAAAACAAGTATGGGATTTGGTCTGGTAAATACCGGTTTGTAGGACGTCTTAAAGATGATCCCAGCTGCATTGGAGGTGTAAAGAGACCTCCGGCTGTATTTACAGTAGGAGGAGAAAGAGGGTTCCTGTTCTACTCTGGTCAACCCATGTACTGTAGGAACTGTTTAAAGTATGGCCACACTAAGGCTGAATGTAAACTCGGAATGAGATGCAGATTTTGTGGAGGAGAGCATCAAGCAGCACAATGTCGGGCATCTAGGGTGTGTGACATTTGCCAAAAGTCAGGTCACTTAGCGCGCCAATGTGAGACATACGTAAATGTTAAAAAGGCTTATGCTTTTTCGGACATGATGAATGACAGAGATAAGGCGGGTGGCCAAAAGGAGCAAGCTACAACATCGCAGGGAAAAGGGGGAGCTAGTTCAGGATCTAGTGACAGTGTGGGTCCTGTTGGCAAGCCTGAAAAACCAAAAAATGTGAGTTCTGAATCTTGCAAGGATGTGGATGAAGCGAGAGTGGAGCAGGAAGCCGACAGAGCCACTTCAGCAGAAGGAGTGGTTGTTGGTGGTACTGCCCCTCCTATCGTGGACACTGAGCAAGGTGTGGGTCAAACTGGAGAAGATGGAATGGACACAGGTACAACAACTGATCAGGATGTAGTGGTGGGGAGCTGTGATACAGATGCAGCCTCAGTCCCCTTACCAGGTCCTCTAAGTGGACTATCTTCCAGCGAGGCAGAGGATGAAGATGAGGAATATGAAGAAGAGGATGAAGAGGAGATGGATGAAGAAAGTGGAAGCCTTGCATGTGGTCAAGGTGTGGTGCGATCATCTGGAGAAGATGAGGAGTTGTCCTCTAAAAGGTTTAGAGGTGAAGAAGGAGGGGAGGAAAGTGGGAACCTAGTAATACCCACTCACGGGGGATCGGAGTTTGCTCCTGATTCTGCCGGTTCTCCTATGGATGTAAGGAGATACTTCAATGCAAGAGAGCAAAGACCGTAGTTTTTCTTTAAGAAAGTATTATGGCTGACATATTTTTTTGGTTAATAATGGTGCTTACAATAAGTACTATTAATGTAAGAAGTATAAATTCAGCATGGAGGAGAAGGGCTGTGTTTGACGAGCTAAAAAATCTTGATGTGGATGTGTTTTGTCTTCAAGAATGTTGTGTGGAATATGATCCTGAACAATCAGAATGGGGGTTTGGAAGTTGTGTGTGGTCTCCACTGTGTGTGTCCCGCAATGAAGGAGTGGGTGTATTGTGCAAAAATAGAGATATAAAAATACTATCATATGAATGTATTGTACCTGGGAGACTGCTGTTGTGCCATATGGAACATCATGGGACTAAATTTAGATTATTTAACGTATATGCTCATGCTGATAAAAATGAGAGAAAAGAATTATTGAACTTACTAAGAATACATTTAGTTGGGAGAACCCCTACAATTGTGGCAGGTGACTTTAATTTAATTCGGTTTGTGAAAGATAGAGAAGGAATTGGTGAACAAAAATTGGATGTGACGTCAAAAAACCTAAATGAAATTGTAACTGATTTCAAGTTGAAAGATGTGGTGGTGGAGGTGGGAGGTGAAGAAGAAGCCTTTTCTTACTTCTCTGATAAGGGAACATGTAAATCACGAATAGATTATATACTGGTGACTGGAAATGTGAACATTCATAGATGCAAGAGTTATAAGGTGTCTTTTTCTGACCATGTGGCTTTAAGCTGTAGAGTGGAGGTGGATCAACAAATGGCTTTTGGTAAAGGAGTCTGGAAATTGAATACTTTACTGTTACAAGACCCAGAGATATATAATGAGTTTGTAGTGTTTTTTGAAAAATTGGTGGCCAAGAAGAATAATTTTAATAATGTGCTAATCTGGTGGGATGAAGTTAAAAAACAGATGGCGGAGTTCTTTAAAAAGATAGGAATGAGGAAAGCCCGGGAGAGGAGAGAAGAAAATGTTAAAACTGTAAAACAACTACACTTCCTATATAAATGTAAAAGGTTGGGACTGGAAGTGGACGAAGAAATACAAAAAGTTCGGGGAAAGAGGAATGAAGAACTAAAAAGAAAAGGCAAAGAAATACTGTTTAAAGCCAAAATTAAAGATATGGAAGAAGGAGAAAAATGCACAAGGTATTTTTTCAAAAAGGTGCTTAGTCCAAAGAGTACCATGGCGGCCGTGTTGGTGGAGGGGAAGGTGGAAACAGGAACAAGAATTGAAGAAGCAGTAAAAGATTTCTATACTGACTTATATAGTGGTAAAGAAGATACAAAAATTAGTGAAATAAAAGAATACTGTCAAGTGCTGGAAGATGCCTTAAACCCAGAGGATAAAGAAATGTTGGATTATGAGATTACGGAACCTGAACTTTTGGATGCAGTCAAAAGTATGCAGAGAAACAAAACCCCGGGAAGAGATGGTTTGCCGGTAGAATTTTTTGAATTTGGATGGCCCGTGCTAGGAAAGCATTTCCTCGAAGTATTAAAATTTTGCAGACAGAAGAATTGTATATCACAATCTATGAAAGAAGGTTTGATTACTTTAATTTTTAAGAAGAAAGGGGATCGAAGAGAAATTAAAAATTGGCGTCCAATTACCTTATTGAATAGTGACTACAAGATCTATGCCAAGATATTTGCAAATCGGATGAGACAAGTAATAGGGAAGATGGTTGGAGAATGGCAAACATGTGCGGTCCCAGGACGCAGGATGTCTGATGGTCTAATTTTGTTGAGAGATTTAATATCCCATTTACAATCGAATAATGAAGCTCTGACAGTGGCTGGAATTGATCTGGAGAAGGCCTATGATAAGGTTTCTCATAAATTTTTGTTTTCTTGCTTGCTGAGTCTCGGGATCCCGAGTGCAGTGGTGAACACTCTAAGGAGCCTATACACTGGGATTACAAGTCAGATATTGGTGAATGGAAGATTGTCACCAACGGTTGATATTTTGTCTGGGGTTAGACAAGGATGCCCCTTGTCCCCTATTTTGTTTATTTGCGTTGTTGAGCCTTTGTTGAGATATGTCCAGACAGACAAAGTGATGAAAGGTTTTTTTCTACCAGGAGGAGATGGTACTAAAATAAAATCATTATGTTATATGGACGATATGGGATTCCTGTGTGGGAATCAGTCTGACATGAATAGAGTGGATTTGTTACTGAGGTTATTTTCAAATGTGTCTGGTCTAAAAGTAAATTGGCAGAAGAGCCAGCTGTGTAACTTAAGTGGGATGGATAATGTGCGATCTGAGAAGATCCCAAAAACGGAATCGATAACAGTATTGGGTGTTCACTTTGAAAAAAATCTTGTAAATACAGTTAATGCTGAGAAGGCCCTTGAAAAAGTACAGAAGAAAATTGAGTTTTGGAAACTGAGAAGATTGACATTAACAGGAAAAGTGTTGATTTCTAAGGCAGTATTGCTTCCTCTGATGCTCTTTTTTTCAGTAGTATTCCCACCAAATAACGCATGGTGTAAAAGATTTGAAATGCACATGTGTAGATTTTTTTGGGGCTCTAAAATGGAGAGGGTGCGGAGAGAAATAATCAAAAAAGAATGTAAAAACGGAGGATACAATGTCCCTGACTTGAGAATATTTCTGGATATGCATTATTGGTTAAACTGTTTCAAAATATTTAGGAGTGGAAATAGAACCGCAAAAATGATGAAATACTTGGCTGGCTGGGAAATGGCAAAGTGGGGCTGGTGCAAAATCGATTTGACCAAACCAAAGGCTTTTATTGTACCTATTTTTTATTTAAAATTGAAAAGTTTTTTTGAGAAGAATAGGTTAAACCAGATGGATGATGGATCTACAGATAAAGTTAAGCTTCTGAGATGGTTGAGAAAGGATGAGACGGTTTGCAATATCTTTAATTTTCCTTCTAAAGTAGCACAAGGAGTTTGGAGCAAAATGAGTTGGGGAGGCGTGTCTAATAGACAAAAAGAAATTGCTTGGCAAACTTTCCACGAATGTTTGATGACTAAATATTTCCTAAAAACACGAGATTTAAGTAGAGAAGAGACGTGCCCGAGGGATGGATGTGCTTCAATGGAGTCAGTATATCATGTTTTTTGGGACTGCAAGTTTGTAACCAAATTAAGAAGGAAGCTTGATCCCTTTTTCAAAGAAGTTCTGGGAGTAGGATTAAATTCCTTAGAAATATGGATGTTTGGTGAAATAAAAGGATGTAAGAGAACTCAAAGAAGAGTATGGGTGTTTTCCTGTATAATGAAAGAAGTGATTTGGGACGCAAGATGTTTATATGTGAGGAAAAATGTACGTTTATCCGCAGATGATTGTGTGAATTTATGTTTGGCAAAACTGCATGTTGTGTATCTATGGGATGTGAAGTTAATGGGGGCGGAGGAGGCTTCTGATTTTTGGAGAAGGAGTAGATGGAAGGTGTAGGTGGTGGAAGGTTAAAAGAGTAGGATAGAATAGTTGATAATTGTATGGAAATAGGAGTGTTAGATGCATATATGTTATTTTATGTGTGTTTAAAGATTTTTTACAAAAGAACTATAATGATGACGGAGTTAAAGCCGGAGGTGTTTTCTAAAGTTTTCATTGGAGAACTAGTGAGATACAAAGTTTGGCGGAGATACTCAGTCTGAAAAGTTCGAAAAAAAAAAAAAAAAAAAAAAAAAAAATCTGTTCTTATCAGTTTAATATCTGATACGTCCCCTATCTGGGGACCATATATTAAATGGATTTTTAGAACAGGGAGATGGAAGAAGAGCTTGCTCTGTCCACTCCACGCATCGACCTGGTATTGCAGTACCTCCAGGACCGGTGCACCCCTCTCTTACGCAGTGTCAAAAAATAGATTTAACTGGAACATCATCCAACTTGTTTGTTTTGTGTGTTCTTGTTGCTTGCTGCTGACAATGTTTCTTGCTTAAACTCGGTTCCGTGCTATAATAAACTGGCATTTAACCCTTGTGTCTTTGTCTTCATTGCTTCTTGTCTGTCACTTTCTTGCCAAATGCCACTACTTGATCAAGTTACCTATACAGCAACACCTAGATTTAGTCAGGGCATCCAATTTTCGACAAGTCAGCTAGTGTTCTACTCCTCGCTCTCTCTTTCCTAAGGCCCAAAATGAAGCCTTCGATAAGCAGTGACTACTCTGCTGACAAAAAAGGGGGCTGAATTTGCTCCATTGCTGTCTGCCTTGCTGCATGCAGCAGCTAGCTAGAAAAGTCTGCTGTGGCAAGGGTTTTTTATTTTTATCCGGAGGATCCCTTAGTCTTTGACTCCCTCTAGTGGCCCTCGATTTTCTTCCACGTTATGTTAACTAAGTCCACGTTATGCTAACTAGGAGGCCGGCCCATGCAAATGATTTTCCTTGTTGAACGTGAACGAGGAGCAACGACAAGCACCTGAACGTGTGCAATTCTTATTTTGGGATGACTGAGGGTCATGACTGGGCTCCAGCAGTGTTGGGCAGGTGTCAGAAAGGGGTGGATTGTCCAGTAGACAGGGGGTCAGGCCTGTAGACCAGCGACACCCGTCTGGCTGAAGATTCACACCTCCGGACAGCCTAGACTGGGGGGAAGGGCGCTTGCCGGGTACAGGCAAACGGGCAACTCTCAGCGAGCCCTCCGGTGGGGCCAGAAAGCCGCTCGCTCGGAACAGAGAATAATTGGGTTATCGCTTCTCGGCCTTTTGGCTAAGATCAAGTGTAGTCTCCACTGCCTGATTCTTAGTCAAGAGGTGTCTGGGGTACCCGGAGGTCGGCCTTGGGGGGATCGTTCTCTACGGAGAGCCCCCCCTTGCTGCTATTGGCCCGAGGCTTAGTCCCCAGACAACGGGTTGCGATCACCTCGCCCTACCATCCATGTGGTGGGGGTGGGATCGGTGGGCGAGAGGATGATTGGGCCGCCTAGCGCACCCAATACTTTGAGGCTGGCCGTGGCCGAGCCTAAGCGTGATGTTGTTGGTTTGCACTTTGTTCAGAAGCGTTTGATCGAAGAGCTTTTTGGGATGCGGAGAGAAAGCATATTTTGCGTGCAGTGTTTCCCCACTACTGGATTGTATGACGTTACATTCTGGAAAAAAGAAGACCTGCAGACATGCCTGCTTCGGAAGGGGGAGAAGGAAGGCCATGAACTATTGGATGGGATCATGTTCCTGTCAAGTGAGACAACAGTGCGGCTCCCCATCACTGTGCATATGTTCAACCCTTTTGTACAGGATGGGGAGATCGCTGCCTTTTTACATAGGTACTGCGAGTCAGTTTCTGCGGGCGTGAAACTGACAAATGTTTTCGGTACTTTTAATGGGCAGCGTAGATTCTGGGTCACCTTCCAGGCGGACAAGGAAGGGGTCGGTGGCGTCCGGCACCCCCCCCAGACCTTCTCCATAGGGCGGAACCGGGGGTATCTGTGGTACCCTGGCCAACCACTGTTCTGCAGGCAGTGCTTCGCGTTCGGGCACACCAAAGACCAGTGCGAGTCCGGGTTGGCCTGCCGCAACTGCTTCAAGCAGGGTCACGGGGCGAGCCAATGTCCAGAGGGTAAGAGCTGCCACATCTGTGGGAGCCGTACCCACCTGGCTAGGCAGTGCCCTAAGGTTGGAAAACCAGCAAAGCCATCTGAGTCCACAACCGTGGCGGCGGGAATAAGATCGGTGGAGGCTTCAGGAGCGGTTGTGGAGCAAAGGGCACTGTCGTACGCAGATGTGGCCAGAGGTGGTCCTCCGGCTGCCGCGGTGAACTCCGGTGACCAGACCACAGGGCTACCCGAGGAAGTAGGGGAGCAGGCTGCCTGCCCCCCTATGGAGGGTGAGCCCGGTCCCTCCCCTCTGGACGCCGTGGGGGAGGAAGGGACCTCTTCTCTTCCCGAGAGGAGTGTCCCTGACAACCTCATGGCCGAGGGGGAGGCGGAGGGGAGCGGCATGGAGTCGGAGGGCCCCGAGGTGGAAGGGATGGAAGTGGGGCAGCCTTCCTTAAAAAGGAAGATGGAGGGTGCAGAGGCCCCTACTTCCTCCCAGGACATTGGCTCCTTTCCAGACTCCCCGGACCCCGGATCATCGGAAGCAGTTGTTGACTCGGACTCCTCACAGGCGCCATCATACGTGAGCACTGGTCAGGTGTCCAGCCTGCAGGAGGTGATGGGGTACTGCAGGCCCGGTTCGGTGGAGAAGGGGAAGGAGAAGGAGTCCGCAGGGGTAAGTTCAGTGTTGGGGGTGAGCCATCGTACCCGATCCGGAAAAACAAAGAAAAAGAAAAAGTCATGACGGGAGTATGATCCTTTTCTAATATTTTATGGCCTTACGGGTGTCTTCCCTCAATTGCAGAAGTATTGGGACGGCTGGTAGGCGGGCAGCGATCTTCCAAAAAATATCTGGAATCGCTGCCGATTTGATTTGCCTACAGGACTGCAATTTGAGGGAAGCCCCCCACACCGCTAAATGGACCCTAGGGGATGCGGTGTGGTCCCTCGGCCGAAGCAGGAATACGGGTGTAGGGGTTTTATTTAAAAATAGGAGGATCAGGATTTTAAGGAAGGTGGAGGTGGAGGTGGGGAGATGTTTGTGTGTTTTTTTAGAGTATGGGGGTGTTTGTTTTAAATTGTTTTGTGTTTATGCACCGGTGGATAAAAAAGGAAGGCTGGACCTGTGGGAGAAAATGAAGTTTTTTTTGGGGGGGAGGGATCCGGTTATTGTGTGTGGGGATTTTAACTGTATTTTACGCAGGGGGGATAGGTGTGGGGCTGGTGGTGGGGATATTGATAAGTCGGGGAAGGAGTTGGGTGAGGTTTTAAGTTTGTTTGGTTTGAGGGATGTGGGTGAAGGTGGTGGTTTTACATATTTTAGTGATCGGGGAACTGTACAATCACGTATTGATTTTTGTTTTATTTCCAAAAATTTGCAGGCACAAGATTTTACTGTCACACGGGAGCCTTTCTCGGACCATGGTAGGATCGAATGTGTTGTAAGTATGGATCCAGAGGTAACGTATGGTAAAGGTGTATGGAAGTTGAATGTGGAGTTGTTGGAAGATGAGAATGTGAAAAGAGAGTATGGGGTGTTTTTTGGAAGACTGAAGAGGAGGAGGAATGATTTTTTAAGTGTGATTGAGTGGTGGGAGTGGGTGAAAGAGCAGACTAAGAGGTTTTTTGTGAGGAAGGGGTGTGAGATTGCAAGGAAGGAGCGTGAGGTGTATGAATGGTGGCTGAAGAGGTTAGAATATTTGGAGGAGCTGAGAGAATGGGGAGAGGATGTGGGGTGTGATTTGGTGGAAGCAAGAAGGAAGTTGAGAGGTTTTATGGAACGAAGAGGGAGAGAGATTATGTCACAAGCGAGGATGGTGGTGAAAGAGAAGGATGAGAAGTGCACGCGGTTTTTCTTTAAGAAGGTGTATGGTGGGAGAGTGGATTTGTCAAGTGTGTTGGATGAGAATGGGCTGGAAGTGAATGGGAAGGAGAGAGTGGGGGAAGAAGTTTGTAAGTTTTATGCGGAGTTGTATAAGGAGAAGAAGAGGGATGCGAGAGTTGAGAAGGATGTGTTGAAGCAGGTGGAGATGTGTTTGGATTTGGATGATAAGAGTATGTTAGGGGAGAAAGTGAGTAAGGAGGAAGTTGATGAATGTCTTGGGAGTATGAAGAAAGGGAAAACGCCTGGTAGTGATGGTTTGCCTGTTGAGTTTTATTGTGCGTTCTGGGATGTGATTGGTGATTGTGTGTATGAGATGGTGATGAAAGTTCTGGAAGTTGGGAGGATGCCTGATTCTATGATGAAAAGTGTGATTGTTTTATTGTATAAGAAAGGAGATAAGCGTGAGTTGAAAAATTGGAGGCCTATATCGTTGTTGAATGTGGATTATAAGGTTGTGGCGAAAGTGTTGGCAAATAGGTTGCGTGCGGTAGCGGAGAAATTGGTGGGAGAGGAGCAAGTGTGTGCGGTGCCTGGGAGGTCGATTGCAGAAAGCTTGTTGAGTCTGAGGGATGTGTTGTGGTTATGTAAGGAGAGGAAGCAGGAGGTGGCTGTGTTGGCTGTGGATTTTGAGAAAGCGTTTGATAGAGTGTCGCATGAGTTTATGTTTAAAGTGTTAAGGAGAATGGGGATACCTGAGGTTCTGATTGGGTGGATTAAGTGTTTATATAGAGGTATGGTAAGTAAGGTGTTGCTGAATGGATGGCTGACCAATGACATCAACATTGGGTCAGGAGTGAGACAGGGATGCCCGTTGTCGCCTGTTTTGTTTGTTTGTGTAATTGAGCCGTTGTTGAGGATGTTGGCAAAAGATAAGTGTGTGAGGGGAGTTGAGGTTCCTGGGAGTGGGGGTAGAGTTTTGAAGGTGATTGGATATATGGATGATGTTACTGTGGTTTGCAAGGATATGGTAGGGTTAAGAAGGGTGAAACTATTGATTGAGATTTTTTGTATGGCAAGTGGGTTTTGTGTGAATATGGAAAAGAGTGAGTGCAAGTTGTTTGGGGTGTGGGGAACGGTTGAACAATGTGGTTGGAAGTTTTGTGTTGGAGGATTGAGGATTTTGGGTGTTAAGTTTGATGGAGATTTGTATGGGAGAGAGAGTTGGCAGGATGTGTTGGCGAGAGTGAAGAAGAAAGTGGATTTTTGGTCTCTAAGGACTTTATCGATGGAAGGGAAAGTGTTGGTTGTGAAAGCGGTTGTGATTCCTATTTTGTTGTTTTTGTATTATGTATTTCCAGCGCCTGATAGAATGATGAAGCAGATTGTGAGAGTGTGTTTTTCGTTTTTTTGGTCGTCGCGGATGGAGAAGTTGAAGAGAGAGAAAGTGATGAAAGGTGCAATGAATGGTGGGAAAGGAATGGTGAGTATTGAGAAGTTTCTGGTGGTGAAGTATGTAAGTATGTGTGTGAGATTAAGTGAGAAAGAGAATATTGCAGGATGTATGGTGAGATATGCTGGTGGGAGTGTGTTGCGGAAATGTAAGTTGTGTGAGGTTGATCTGAGGAAGCCTGTATGTTTTGTTGCGCCTTGGTTTTATGTGAGGATTGATAGGTGTATGAGGAGGTATGAATTGCGAGATGTGACGCGGGATAAATGGTGTGAGAGTAAGAAGATTGTGCAGTTGTTGAAAGAGAGGGAGGAAGTGGAAGGAATAGGTGGTTTGAGAGTTGCTGAATGTAAGAAAGTCTGGAAGAATGTGTGTTGTAAGGGTTTGGACAATAGGCAGAAAGATGTTGCATGGATGGGGGTGCATGGGTGTTTGCCTACGAGAGAGTTTCAGAGGAGGAGAAGGTTGGTTGATAGTGAGGTGTGTCCGAGGAGTGGGTGTGGGGGGATTGAGAGAGTGATACATGTGTTTTGGGAGTGCCGGTATGCTAGGAAAATATGGAGTAGGATGGAGAAGATGGTGAAGGGATTGACTGGTGTGGATGTTTTAACATATGAGATGGTGTTGTATGGTTTGAGTGATCTAACGTGGAATGAGGAGAGATTGTTGTGGATAGTGGTGAATTGTGTTAAGGAATGTTTGTGGGATGTACGGAATATCTTTGTTTTTAGGCAAGAGATTGTGAAAGTGAGGGAATGTGTGGCCATGGTCCGAGGAAGGATTTTTAATTATGTATATTTTGATTTTAAGAGATTGGGTGAGGGTGATGCACGGAGGTTGTGGAAAATTGATATGTGGAAGCAATGGTGTATATAATGTGTGTTTTTTTGTTCGGGATTATGTTTTTGATGTTTTTGATGGAATTAACCTTTATTTTTTGTCTTTCAGGGTGAGTGCAGGTGGTGGTGAAGGGACAGTGTGGAGAAAGTGTATAGGAGTGATTTTGTTTGTGTAGGGATAGGGTTGAGGGACAGTGTATTGTAGGGGTAGTTTTTTGATCTTTGTTGTTGCTAATCGATGGGTGGATGGGGATTTCTTGTAAAATGTTTTTTTTCTTGTTATCTTGATTTTTTGCTATATTTTGCTGTATTTTGTTATTTGTTGTTGTATGCTTTGTTATTTACCTTTTTGTGGGAGGGATTTTCGGGAGGGTTTTGTGGGTGGGTTCTGGGAGGGAAAGGGGTGTGTTATGTAAATATTGTCAACATTTTTTTGTATTATGTAAATATTGTCTTTTTGTATTATGTAAATATCGTCTTTGTTTTTGTATTATGTAAATATCGTCTTTGTTTTTGTATTATGTAAATATTGTCTTTATGTTGTATTTTAAATATTGTACAAAACTTTAAGACCTTTTTTTGTACATATTTTGTCAAATGTTACTTTGTATTTTACTTGTGAAATTTTAAATAAAAGAATTAAAAAAAAAATCTGTTCTTATCAGTTTAATATCTGATACGTCCCCTATCTGGGGACCATATATTAAATGGATTTTTAGAACAGGGAGATGGAAGAAGAGCTTGCTCTGTCCACTCCACGCATCGACCTGGTATTGCAGTACCTCCAGGACCGGTGCACCCCTCTCTTACGCAGTGTCAAAAAATAGATTTAACTGGAACATCATCCAACTTGTTTGTTTTGTGTGTTCTTGTTGCTTGCTGCTGACAATGTTTCTTGCTTAAACTCGGTTCCGTGCTATAATAAACTGGCATTTAACCCTTGTGTCTTTGTCTTCATTGCTTCTTGTCTGTCACTTTCTTGCCAAATGCCACTACTTGATCAAGTTACCTATACAGCAACACCTAGATTTAGTCAGGGCATCCAATTTTCGACAAGTCAGCTAGTGTTCTACTCCTCGCTCTCTCTTTCCTAAGGCCCAAAATGAAGCCTTCGATAAGCAGTGACTACTCTGCTGACAAAAAAGGGGGCTGAATTTGCTCCATTGCTGTCTGCCTTGCTGCATGCAGCAGCTAGCTAGAAAAGTCTGCTGTGGCAAGGGTTTTTTATTTTTATCCGGAGGATCCCTTAGTCTTTGACTCCCTCTAGTGGCCCTCGATTTTCTTCCACGTTATGTTAACTAAGTCCACGTTATGCTAACTAGGAGGCCGGCCCATGCAAATGATTTTCCTTGTTGAACGTGAACGAGGAGCAACGACAAGCACCTGAACGTGTGCAATTCTTATTTTGGGATGACTGAGGGTCATGACTGGGCTCCAGCAGTGTTGGGCAGGTGTCAGAAAGGGGTGGATTGTCCAGTAGACAGGGGGTCAGGCCTGTAGACCAGCGACACCCGTCTGGCTGAAGATTCACACCTCCGGACAGCCTAGACTGGGGGGAAGGGCGCTTGCCGGGTACAGGCAAACGGGCAACTCTCAGCGAGCCCTCCGGTGGGGCCAGAAAGCCGCTCGCTCGGAACAGAGAATAATTGGGTTATCGCTTCTCGGCCTTTTGGCTAAGATCAAGTGTAGTATCTGTTCTTATCAGTTTAATATCTGATACGTCCCCTATCTGGGGACCATATATTAAATGGATTTTTAGAACAGGGAGATGGAAGAAGAGCTTGCTCTGTCCACTCCACGCATCGACCTGGTATTGCAGTACCTCCAGGACCGGTGCACCCCTCTCTTACGCAGTGTCAAAAAATAGATTTAACTGGAACATCATCCAACTTGTTTGTTTTGTGTGTTCTTGTTGCTTGCTGCTGACAATGTTTCTTGCTTAAACTCGGTTCCGTGCTATAATAAACTGGCATTTAACCCTTGTGTCTTTGTCTTCATTGCTTCTTGTCTGTCACTTTCTTGCCAAATGCCACTACTTGATCAAGTTACCTATACAGCAACACCTAGATTTAGTCAGGGCATCCAATTTTCGACAAGTCAGCTAGTGTTCTACTCCTCGCTCTCTCTTTCCTAAGGCCCAAAATGAAGCCTTCGATAAGCAGTGACTACTCTGCTGACAAAAAAGGGGGCTGAATTTGCTCCATTGCTGTCTGCCTTGCTGCATGCAGCAGCTAGCTAGAAAAGTCTGCTGTGGCAAGGGTTTTTTATTTTTATCCGGAGGATCCCTTAGTCTTTGACTCCCTCTAGTGGCCCTCGATTTTCTTCCACGTTATGTTAACTAAGTCCACGTTATGCTAACTAGGAGGCCGGCCCATGCAAATGATTTTCCTTGTTGAACGTGAACGAGGAGCAACGACAAGCACCTGAACGTGTGCAATTCTTATTTTGGGATGACTGAGGGTCATGACTGGGCTCCAGCAGTGTTGGGCAGGTGTCAGAAAGGGGTGGATTGTCCAGTAGACAGGGGGTCAGGCCTGTAGACCAGCGACACCCGTCTGGCTGAAGATTCACACCTCCGGACAGCCTAGACTGGGGGGAAGGGCGCTTGCCGGGTACAGGCAAACGGGCAACTCTCAGCGAGCCCTCCGGTGGGGCCAGAAAGCCGCTCGCTCGGAACAGAGAATAATTGGGTTATCGCTTCTCGGCCTTTTGGCTAAGATCAAGTGTAGTATCTGTTCTTATCAGTTTAATATCTGATACGTCCCCTATCTGGGGACCATATATTAAATGGATTTTTAGAACAGGGAGATGGAAGAAGAGCTTGCTCTGTCCACTCCACGCATCGACCTGGTATTGCAGTACCTCCAGGACCGGTGCACCCCTCTCTTACGCAGTGTCAAAAAATAGATTTAACTGGAACATCATCCAACTTGTTTGTTTTGTGTGTTCTTGTTGCTTGCTGCTGACAATGTTTCTTGCTTAAACTCGGTTCCGTGCTATAATAAACTGGCATTTAACCCTTGTGTCTTTGTCTTCATTGCTTCTTGTCTGTCACTTTCTTGCCAAATGCCACTACTTGATCAAGTTACCTATACAGCAACACCTAGATTTAGTCAGGGCATCCAATTTTCGACAAGTCAGCTAGTGTTCTACTCCTCGCTCTCTCTTTCCTAAGGCCCAAAATGAAGCCTTCGATAAGCAGTGACTACTCTGCTGACAAAAAAGGGGGCTGAATTTGCTCCATTGCTGTCTGCCTTGCTGCATGCAGCAGCTAGCTAGAAAAGTCTGCTGTGGCAAGGGTTTTTTATTTTTATCCGGAGGATCCCTTAGTCTTTGACTCCCTCTAGTGGCCCTCGATTTTCTTCCACGTTATGTTAACTAAGTCCACGTTATGCTAACTAGGAGGCCGGCCCATGCAAATGATTTTCCTTGTTGAACGTGAACGAGGAGCAACGACAAGCACCTGAACGTGTGCAATTCTTATTTTGGGATGACTGAGGGTCATGACTGGGCTCCAGCAGTGTTGGGCAGGTGTCAGAAAGGGGTGGATTGTCCAGTAGACAGGGGGTCAGGCCTGTAGACCAGCGACACCCGTCTGGCTGAAGATTCACACCTCCGGACAGCCTAGACTGGGGGGAAGGGCGCTTGCCGGGTACAGGCAAACGGGCAACTCTCAGCGAGCCCTCCGGTGGGGCCAGAAAGCCGCTCGCTCGGAACAGAGAATAATTGGGTTATCGCTTCTCGGCCTTTTGGCTAAGATCCAGTGTAGTTCTGCTGCATTCGGTGATTAGCCAAGAGGTGCCCGGGGTACCCGACGGTCGGCCTTGGGGGGAACGTTCTTCTTAGGAAGGCCCCCCCTTGCTGCTATTGGCCTTAGGATTAGTCCCCGGGCAACGGGAAGCGATCGCCCTTCTGAAGGCGGTGTTTGCGGAGTTCAGGGTTCCCCTTGGGGGTTCCCGTTGGACGGAGGAAGATGGCGGTCCGTGGATTGCGGGACTCGTTGCGGTTTTTGGTGAAACCGGAATTCAAGGCGGAGGTTAATCTGAGGACGATCGTGGTCGATGTCTTGACGGAGTTACTTGGCTTACGGGTAAGAGATATTGTTTGCTTACAAGACTTCCCACAACAAGGTTTATATGACACTACTTTTGTTTCTACCGAGATGTGCTGGAATATTTACGAGAAGATGAGGAGTTCAGATAATGACTTGTTTAAAAAGATGGAGGTTATTCCGCTCTTTATGCAGGAAGATAAGGCTATCGTGGTCCATATGTATAATCCGTTCGCGGACGTGAACTTGGTTAGAGCGTTTTTAAGTAACTATTGCGAGGATTTACGTGGCGGTGACAAGGTCTTGAATAGATTTGAAATATGGACCGGGAAGTACAGGTTTTATGGAAAATTCCGGCCTGACCCAGAGTGTGTTGGTGGAGTGAGGAGACCCCCTGCGGTATTTAATGTTGGTGGAGAGAGGGGGTTTCTTTTTTACCCCGGACAGCCGGTATATTGCAGGAAGTGCTGCGTGTATGGGCATACAAGTAGTGACTGTGACAAGGGTGTAAAATGCAGATTTTGCGGATCCGGTGACCATTTCTCTAAGGATTGCAGACAAAAGAAAGTGTGTGACATTTGCAAAAAGCCTGGTCATCTTGCGAGACAGTGCCCTGAGTATTCTTCGGCGAAGACTACTTCGGAAGTGTATAGGATGGTGGCTAGGAATCTGGCAAAAGAAGAAAGGGAGCAGCAGAGGTCTGAATATCTTGCTCGGAGGCAGGGTGGCAGAGCTCGGCCTGCGAATGCAGGGCAGCCTGACACGTGCTCAGGGCGGAAGACTGATGATGCTGCGCCTACAGTGCAAGCGGAGGCGATGAACAACGAGGCTGGTGCCGCTTCTGTGAATACAGAGGTTAGTGCTAAGGCTGACGTTGGGAGCATGAAAGCTACTGTAGGGGAAGAAGCCAGAGTGGAAGTGATGGAGGATGGATCTTCGGCGGGACAAGTAGTTGTCGGTGTGGAGGAGGAACAGCGGAGTCAGGCCTATACGAGTCCAGGGCGGATGTCGGACTTAATAGGCCAGTTATCCTCTAGTGCTGAGGAAGAAGAGGATGAAGAGATGGACAGTAATGAGTCGTTAGAATGTGGACAAAGACTTGTCATTTCAATGGACGAGGCGGCTCAGTCCTCCACAAAAAGGGCTCGGGAGGAAGGAGCTGGAGGGGACGAGGAAGGGGAGGCTCTTCCTGATGATGGAGGCTCTGGATCAGAGTCTGCCAGCTCTCCCTTTGCTAGGAAGAGATTGACATATGCGAATGTTGCAAGTAAAGGGGTGATTGAGAGGAAGCAACTTTAATAAGTAGACGTTATGGCTGTGCACTTGTTTTCAATTTATTTCTTCATGGCATTTAGCGTGAGTTCGGTGAATGTCAGAAGTATATGTTCAGGGTGGAGGAGGGCGGCAGTTTTTGATTACCTGGGAAGTGTGTGCGCTGATATTATTTGTGTGCAGGAGTGCGGTATTGAGAGAGCCGTAGGTGAAGATTGGAAACATGGGGCATCTGTGTGGTCTCCTATGTGTGAGTCAAGGAACGAAGGAGTGGGGATCCTTATTAAAAACCCATATATACATATTGTTTCACAGGAGGTGGTGGTACCAGGGAGGTTACAAATTGTGGTGGTGGAGGTGGCAGGAAATGAATTTAAGCTAATTAATTGCTATGCACCAGCGGAAAAGAAGGAGCGTGTAAGCTTTTTTGATGTGCTTAAGTTGTGGCTGCCGGGGAGAATCCCAACCTTGCTGCTTGGAGACTTCAATTGCGTGAGGAGGAGTGAGGAAAGGCAGGGCGTGAGTTTGGAAAGTGGGATGGATGTGACCTCGAAAGCATTAAATGAGCTTGTGAGTGACTTTCGCCTGCAGGATGCTGCTATGATTGCTCAGAAAAGTGATGCTTTTACTTTTTTTTCCGATAAGGGGTCAGTTAGGTCCAGGATTGATTTTATCTTTGCATCCTTAGCCTTCAAAATTGTTGGGTACCAGGTAGATCCCGTATCCTTTTCAGACCATGCTCTAATTTCAAGTTCCCTTAGTTTGGATGACACTATGATGTACGGGAGGGGTGTGTGGAAGCTCAACATCTCTCTTTTGAAGGAGGAGGGGGTGTTTTTGAGATTTAAAACCTTTTTTGAGCACCTTTCCTATAAAAAACGTGGGTTTGATGATATTTTGGAGTGGTGGGATTGGGCGAAAACTAAGATCTGCGGTTTCTTTAAGAAATTGGGCGTAGAGATGGCTAAGCGGAAGCATGAGGAGGAAAGGAGGTTGGTGGATAGGATGCACTTCTTGTTTCAGTGCAAGAGGATGGGGGTGGAGGTGCAAGAAGAACTAAAAGAAGTACGCGAGGCCCGAAATGCTATGATTAAGGATCGTGGGAGAAGTATTGTTTTTAGGGCTAAGATCCAAGAGATGGAGGAGGACGAACAATGCTCTGCGTATTTCTTTAAAAAATCGTTTGGCCCAAAGAAAATGTTCCGGTCGGTGTTGGAAGGAGAAGAAGAGGTGAGCGGAGACAGGATGGTTGAGGCGATTAAATCCTTTTATACAGATCTCTATAGTGACGGTGGTGGTGGTGATGTATCAGATGAAGAGACGCTGGAATATTGTGAGGTGGTAAGAGGAAACCTGAGTACGGAAGATGCGGAGACGCTACTGGAACCTGTGAGGGAAGAAGAAGTAGAGAACGTGATCAGGAATATGAGAAGGAATAAGACCCCTGGAGGGGATGGCTTACCGATCGAATTTTATGAGGACTACTGGCCGGTGTTGAAGGAGGATCTATGCAGAGTTGTGAAGACCTGTATCGAAGAGAAAAGAGTATCTAAATCAATGCGGAAGGGGATAATTACTCTATTGTTTAAAAAGAAGGGTGATCAGCGAGATATACGTAATTGGCGCCCAATAACACTTCTTAATAGCGATTATAAGATCTTTGCGAAAATTTTGGCTGATAGGATGAAGAGGGTGGTGGATAGTATCATCGGAGAGTGGCAGGTTTGCGCTGTTCCCGGGCGGAGGATTTCGGATAATCTGATCCTCCTAAGGGACCTAATATACTACGCCCAATGTAACAACATGCCTTTGGCGGTGGCAAGCATAGATCTAGAGAAGGCCTATGATCGGTTAAATCATAAATATCTTTTTATAGTTTTAAGACAGATGGGGGTGCCTGAGGACTTCGTCAAGATGGTCGAATGTTTGTACCACGGGATAAGTAGTCAGATCCTGGTCAACGGAAAGCTGTCTGGGGAAGTGGAGGTGAGGTCGGGGGTTAGGCAGGGGTGCCCCCTATCTCCTGTTGCCTTCATCTGCGCAATTGAGCCTCTCCTAAGGCATGTTGCGCGGGATAAATGTTGCAGAGGAGTATTTGTGCCAGGCTGTGGGAATGAACCTGTTAAAGCCCTCTGTTACATGGATGATGTCAACTTTCTATGTAATACGGCTAGAGACGTGACGAGAGCGGAGCTCCAGCTCAGTATTTTTGGGGCGATCTCTGGGCTACGTGTCAATTGGGGCAAAAGCAGCGTATGTGTTTTAAGCGGTACCTGTGATACGTCTAAGAGTAAACTAAGGAATGTGCAGGAGGTGGAAATACTAGGGGTACACTTCGAAAAAAGTTTAACAAGTCAGGTCAACATCGCTAAATGTGCCGAGAAAGTCGAAAAGAAGCTATGTCTGTGGAAACTTAGAAGATTATCCTTGTCTGGGAAAACCCTGGTCGTTAAGGCGGTGATTCTCCCTCTGTTATTATATTGTTCAGTGGTTTTCCCCCCAAACAAAAGATGGGTGCAGAAAATTACGAGGCTGTTATTTGTTTTCTTCTGGGGCTCTAAGATGGAGAAAGTGTCGAGGGAAGTAGTAATGAAGAGCTTCCAACTGGGTGGATACAACTTTCCTAATGTTGGGCGGTTTTTAGAGGTTCAGTGGTGGTTGGTTCATCTCAGGACTTTTCTTGCAGGTGGGAAAGCGGCTGCTTTGATGCGGTACCTGATTGGGTGGCCTTTGCTGAAGTGGGGATGGTGCGAAAGAGACCTTACAAGACCAATGTCTTTGATATCTCCGAGTTATTACCTAAAGATGTCCACTTTTTTTCAGAGTAACAAACTACAGGAGTTGGGGGAGGGAGCACGCAAGAAAGAGGCCTTATGGGCATGGTTAAGGAGGGGTGAACTACCATCCAATATCTTAGGTCTAAGTTTCAAGAAAGCGGAACTTTGTTGGAGAAACTTGCTACTTAAAGGCGTGACTAATAAACAGCGGGAGGTGGTGTGGTTAGCGCTACATAACTGTTTGCCCACGATGTCTTTTTTAAAGTCTAGAGACCTGGTGAGGAGGGAGGTATGCCCTAGAGATGGGTGTATGGAAGATGAAAGTGTGAGGCACGTGTTTTGGGAGTGTGGTTTCGCTATCAAAGTATGGACGCTTTTACATGATTTTGTGAGGAGGGTGGTGGAGGTTGATGTTGTATCACTTGAAAAATGTGTTTTTGGTTTGGTGGAAGGAAGCAAGGAAAAACAGCGTAAGATGTTTGTTGTATCTGCAGTGGTAAGAGAAACGATGTGGGAGACGCGGTGTGCCTTGGTGAGAAGGAAAATGGCGTTGACGGAGAAAGACTGTGTTGACTGGGTGATGGCGAAGATGTTTTATGTTCTTGCGGTTGAAAGAAGGAGTATGGGGGAGGAGGAGGCGAATGTGTTTTGGAATTTTGAGAAGTGGCGGGTGGGGGATGGATAGGATGTATTTTATGTACTGTGTATGATATTTTATTCTTGATTTTATCTTTTTCTATGTCCTGATACGCTAGTATGATGCAAAGAACACGGCTCTGGTGATGGTACGGGGTTAAGTTATGCCTAAGTCTGTGATTCAGTCTGAGTAGCGTTAAAAAAAAAAAAAAAAAAAAAAAAAAAAAAAAAAAAAAAAAATCTGTTCTTATCAGTTTAATATCTGATACGTCCCCTATCTGGGGACCATATATTAAATGGATTTTTAGAACAGGGAGATGGAAGAAGAGCTTGCTCTGTCCACTCCACGCATCGACCTGGTATTGCAGTACCTCCAGGACCGGTGCACCCCTCTCTTACGCAGTGTCAAAAAATAGATTTAACTGGAACATCATCCAACTTGTTTGTTTTGTGTGTTCTTGTTGCTTGCTGCTGACAATGTTTCTTGCTTAAACTCGGTTCCGTGCTATAATAAACTGGCATTTAACCCTTGTGTCTTTGTCTTCATTGCTTCTTGTCTGTCACTTTCTTGCCAAATGCCACTACTTGATCAAGTTACCTATACAGCAACACCTAGATTTAGTCAGGGCATCCAATTTTCGACAAGTCAGCTAGTGTTCTACTCCTCGCTCTCTCTTTCCTAAGGCCCAAAATGAAGCCTTCGATAAGCAGTGACTACTCTGCTGACAAAAAAGGGGGCTGAATTTGCTCCATTGCTGTCTGCCTTGCTGCATGCAGCAGCTAGCTAGAAAAGTCTGCTGTGGCAAGGGTTTTTTATTTTTATCCGGAGGATCCCTTAGTCTTTGACTCCCTCTAGTGGCCCTCGATTTTCTTCCACGTTATGTTAACTAAGTCCACGTTATGCTAACTAGGAGGCCGGCCCATGCAAATGATTTTCCTTGTTGAACGTGAACGAGGAGCAACGACAAGCACCTGAACGTGTGCAATTCTTATTTTGGGATGACTGAGGGTCATGACTGGGCTCCAGCAGTGTTGGGCAGGTGTCAGAAAGGGGTGGATTGTCCAGTAGACAGGGGGTCAGGCCTGTAGACCAGCGACACCCGTCTGGCTGAAGATTCACACCTCCGGACAGCCTAGACTGGGGGGAAGGGCGCTTGCCGGGTACAGGCAAACGGGCAACTCTCAGCGAGCCCTCCGGTGGGGCCAGAAAGCCGCTCGCTCGGAACAGAGAATAATTGGGTTATCGCTTCTCGGCCTTTTGGCTAAGATCAAGTGTAGTATCTGTTCTTATCAGTTTAATATCTGATACGTCCCCTATCTGGGGACCATATATTAAATGGATTTTTAGAACAGGGAGATGGAAGAAGAGCTTGCTCTGTCCACTCCACGCATCGACCTGGTATTGCAGTACCTCCAGGACCGGTGCACCCCTCTCTTACGCAGTGTCAAAAAATAGATTTAACTGGAACATCATCCAACTTGTTTGTTTTGTGTGTTCTTGTTGCTTGCTGCTGACAATGTTTCTTGCTTAAACTCGGTTCCGTGCTATAATAAACTGGCATTTAACCCTTGTGTCTTTGTCTTCATTGCTTCTTGTCTGTCACTTTCTTGCCAAATGCCACTACTTGATCAAGTTACCTATACAGCAACACCTAGATTTAGTCAGGGCATCCAATTTTCGACAAGTCAGCTAGTGTTCTACTCCTCGCTCTCTCTTTCCTAAGGCCCAAAATGAAGCCTTCGATAAGCAGTGACTACTCTGCTGACAAAAAAGGGGGCTGAATTTGCTCCATTGCTGTCTGCCTTGCTGCATGCAGCAGCTAGCTAGAAAAGTCTGCTGTGGCAAGGGTTTTTTATTTTTATCCGGAGGATCCCTTAGTCTTTGACTCCCTCTAGTGGCCCTCGATTTTCTTCCACGTTATGTTAACTAAGTCCACGTTATGCTAACTAGGAGGCCGGCCCATGCAAATGATTTTCCTTGTTGAACGTGAACGAGGAGCAACGACAAGCACCTGAACGTGTGCAATTCTTATTTTGGGATGACTGAGGGTCATGACTGGGCTCCAGCAGTGTTGGGCAGGTGTCAGAAAGGGGTGGATTGTCCAGTAGACAGGGGGTCAGGCCTGTAGACCAGCGACACCCGTCTGGCTGAAGATTCACACCTCCGGACAGCCTAGACTGGGGGGAAGGGCGCTTGCCGGGTACAGGCAAACGGGCAACTCTCAGCGAGCCCTCCGGTGGGGCCAGAAAGCCGCTCGCTCGGAACAGAGAATAATTGGGTTATCGCTTCTCGGCCTTTTGGCTAAGATCAAGTGTAGTATCTGTTCTTATCAGTTTAATATCTGATACGTCCCCTATCTGGGGACCATATATTAAATGGATTTTTAGAACAGGGAGATGGAAGAAGAGCTTGCTCTGTCCACTCCACGCATCGACCTGGTATTGCAGTACCTCCAGGACCGGTGCACCCCTCTCTTACGCAGTGTCAAAAAATAGATTTAACTGGAACATCATCCAACTTGTTTGTTTTGTGTGTTCTTGTTGCTTGCTGCTGACAATGTTTCTTGCTTAAACTCGGTTCCGTGCTATAATAAACTGGCATTTAACCCTTGTGTCTTTGTCTTCATTGCTTCTTGTCTGTCACTTTCTTGCCAAATGCCACTACTTGATCAAGTTACCTATACAGCAACACCTAGATTTAGTCAGGGCATCCAATTTTCGACAAGTCAGCTAGTGTTCTACTCCTCGCTCTCTCTTTCCTAAGGCCCAAAATGAAGCCTTCGATAAGCAGTGACTACTCTGCTGACAAAAAAGGGGGCTGAATTTGCTCCATTGCTGTCTGCCTTGCTGCATGCAGCAGCTAGCTAGAAAAGTCTGCTGTGGCAAGGGTTTTTTATTTTTATCCGGAGGATCCCTTAGTCTTTGACTCCCTCTAGTGGCCCTCGATTTTCTTCCACGTTATGTTAACTAAGTCCACGTTATGCTAACTAGGAGGCCGGCCCATGCAAATGATTTTCCTTGTTGAACGTGAACGAGGAGCAACGACAAGCACCTGAACGTGTGCAATTCTTATTTTGGGATGACTGAGGGTCATGACTGGGCTCCAGCAGTGTTGGGCAGGTGTCAGAAAGGGGTGGATTGTCCAGTAGACAGGGGGTCAGGCCTGTAGACCAGCGACACCCGTCTGGCTGAAGATTCACACCTCCGGACAGCCTAGACTGGGGGGAAGGGCGCTTGCCGGGTACAGGCAAACGGGCAACTCTCAGCGAGCCCTCCGGTGGGGCCAGAAAGCCGCTCGCTCGGAACAGAGAATAATTGGGTTATCGCTTCTCGGCCTTTTGGCTAAGATCAAGTGTAGTCTCCACTGCCTGATTCTTGGCCAAGAGGTGTCTGGGGTACCCGGAGGTCGGCCTTGGGGGGAGCGTCCCTTTTCGGAGGGCCCCCCCTTGCTGCTATTGGCCCGAGGCTTAGTCCCCAGACAACGAGAGGCGATCCCCTTACCCACCTTTCCTTTGTGGGCTGGTGTGGTGTTATGGTGTCAGGATGGTGGTAGCTCCTGATGCCCCCAACACGATTCGGCTGGTCGTTACCGAGCGGAGAAGGGCGGATGTTGGACTGTACTTTGTACAGAAGACCGTGTTTGAGGAACTTTTTGGGATGACACGGGAGAGTATCTTTTGCGTGCAATGCTTTCCGTCCAGTGGGTTTTATGATATAACCTTTTTGACGAAAGCGGATATGCAGACATGTTGGCTAAGACAAGCGGAGAAAGCGGGAGATCCAACCCTGGAGGGTATGACTTTTTTGTGCGGCGAAGTCAAGACGCGTGTGCCCCTGACGGTGCACATGTATAATCCGTTTGTGAAGGATGAGGAGATTAGGGTTTTTCTTTCACGTTATTTTGAGGTTGTGTCGGCAGGGTCAAAGCAAACCAATATTTTTGGTACATTTAATGGGCACAGAAAATTTTGGGTTCAGTTCAAAGAGGATTCGGCAGGAATTGGCGGGGTAAGACACCCACCACAGGCCTTCTCCATAGGGCCCAATAGGGGCTACCTGTGGTACCCCGGGCAGCCTGTTTTCTGCAGGTTCTGCTTCTCTTTTGGTCATACCAAGGAGGACTGCCAGGCAGGACAGGTCTGCCGCAACTGTTTTAAGACCACCCACAAAACAGCCGAGTGTCCCGAAGGTAAGAAATGCCATTTGTGTGGGGGTGAGGACCACCTGGCGAGGGCATGTCCCCAGATGTCGCGCAACAGCAGGGCGGAGAAAATGCCAGGGCCAAGCAATCCGGCAAAGGAGGGAGGTGCTGCACCTGTGATCTCCTATGCGGAGGCGGTGAAGGGGAAGAAGCAGTCCAATGATCCCTTGGAGGCATTGGGCCAGGCTATCGCTGACCTTGCTGGGTATGAGGCACAAGGCCCGGAGCCTGGATTGCTCTCTGATGAGGCCGGGGCGGGTAGGGTCCCCTCAGATGGAGGTGGGCCCGATAACCTTGCGGCTGAGGGGGAGCAGCAGGCAGATGGAGGTGGTGAGTGTGGTCCTGTCGAAGGTGTGGAGGAGGATATGGACCAGGAACAGGACTCTGGGGAGCAAAGGGCAGCTGGCTCCGAGTCTGTTTGCCCTTCGCAGGCCATTGGGGAGTTCCCAAGTGAAGCGGAGCCTTCACCGGTCGGTCCGGACAGTGAGGCAGGCGGTTCAGAGGAGTCCTTCACCAGTGCGGGCCAGGTGGAGAACCTTCAGGCTGTCATGGGGTACCGCAGGAGCTCTAGGATGAAGGAGTTTGAGGCAAAGATGGTGGGTGTCCTAAAAAAGAAAAAAAAGGGGAAGGCTAAGGGAAAGTAGTATTTTGATTATTATTTTTGGTTTGCTTTGACCCTGCCTTTCCTTTTTTTTGGGAGGGCTGGGTTTTGTTTTTGTTTCTGTGTTTTTTTCGTGTGGAGAGGAAGGGGTGGTAATGTCTTATGGGGGAGGGGGGGAGGGGGTAATGCTGGTGGTAGTGGGGGGGAGTCAGGGAATGAGTTAAGGGATATGTTTTATTTTATCTAAGTTAGTTGCCTCAGTTTCGTTGTTTTTTGGAATGTGTTTTTTTTCTAATGTATGCCTAATATGTGCTTTTTTGTTTCTTTCAGGGTTCGGTGAAGGGCAAGCGTGAAGGGATAGGAAAGGATTGAACTGTGTTATTGTAGGGATAGGGTGGAGGGATAGAATGCTTTTTTAATTTTGCATATGTAAGTAAGGGTGGTTGTGGGATTTTCTGTGGGGTTTTTTGTATCTGTTATCCAATTTTTTGTTTATTACAAGTTTTTCTTTTGATAGTTATGGAAAAAGCTATATTGTAAATATTAATTTGATATTTTTTTGAAATTGCTACGTTGTAAAGTTTCTTTTTGTTATGTTGTAAATATTCTTTTGAGAAAATGCTTTTATATTATGTTTGTATCTGTTGAAATTTTAAATAAAAGAATTAAAAAAAAAAAAATCTGTTCTTATCAGTTTAATATCTGATACGTCCCCTATCTGGGGACCATATATTAAATGGATTTTTAGAACAGGGAGATGGAAGAAGAGCTTGCTCTGTCCACTCCACGCATCGACCTGGTATTGCAGTACCTCCAGGACCGGTGCACCCCTCTCTTACGCAGTGTCAAAAAATAGATTTAACTGGAACATCATCCAACTTGTTTGTTTTGTGTGTTCTTGTTGCTTGCTGCTGACAATGTTTCTTGCTTAAACTCGGTTCCGTGCTATAATAAACTGGCATTTAACCCTTGTGTCTTTGTCTTCATTGCTTCTTGTCTGTCACTTTCTTGCCAAATGCCACTACTTGATCAAGTTACCTATACAGCAACACCTAGATTTAGTCAGGGCATCCAATTTTCGACAAGTCAGCTAGTGTTCTACTCCTCGCTCTCTCTTTCCTAAGGCCCAAAATGAAGCCTTCGATAAGCAGTGACTACTCTGCTGACAAAAAAGGGGGCTGAATTTGCTCCATTGCTGTCTGCCTTGCTGCATGCAGCAGCTAGCTAGAAAAGTCTGCTGTGGCAAGGGTTTTTTATTTTTATCCGGAGGATCCCTTAGTCTTTGACTCCCTCTAGTGGCCCTCGATTTTCTTCCACGTTATGTTAACTAAGTCCACGTTATGCTAACTAGGAGGCCGGCCCATGCAAATGATTTTCCTTGTTGAACGTGAACGAGGAGCAACGACAAGCACCTGAACGTGTGCAATTCTTATTTTGGGATGACTGAGGGTCATGACTGGGCTCCAGCAGTGTTGGGCAGGTGTCAGAAAGGGGTGGATTGTCCAGTAGACAGGGGGTCAGGCCTGTAGACCAGCGACACCCGTCTGGCTGAAGATTCACACCTCCGGACAGCCTAGACTGGGGGGAAGGGCGCTTGCCGGGTACAGGCAAACGGGCAACTCTCAGCGAGCCCTCCGGTGGGGCCAGAAAGCCGCTCGCTCGGAACAGAGAATAATTGGGTTATCGCTTCTCGGCCTTTTGGCTAAGATCAAGTGTAGTCTCCACTGCCTGATTCTTAGTCAAGAGGTGTCTGGGGTACCCGGAGGTCGGCCTTGGGGGGATCGTTCTCTACGGAGAGCCCCCCCTTGCTGCTATTGGCCCGAGGCTTAGTCCCCAGACAACGGGTTGCGATCACCTCGCCCTACCATCCATGTGGTGGGGGTGGGATCGGTGGGCGAGAGGATGATTGGGCCGCCTAGCGCACCCAATACTTTGAGGCTGGCCGTGGCCGAGCCTAAGCGTGATGTTGTTGGTTTGCACTTTGTTCAGAAGCGTTTGATCGAAGAGCTTTTTGGGATGCGGAGAGAAAGCATATTTTGCGTGCAGTGTTTCCCCACTACTGGATTGTATGACGTTACATTCTGGAAAAAAGAAGACCTGCAGACATGCCTGCTTCGGAAGGGGGAGAAGGAAGGCCATGAACTATTGGATGGGATCATGTTCCTGTCAAGTGAGACAACAGTGCGGCTCCCCATCACTGTGCATATGTTCAACCCTTTTGTACAGGATGGGGAGATCGCTGCCTTTTTACATAGGTACTGCGAGTCAGTTTCTGCGGGCGTGAAACTGACAAATGTTTTCGGTACTTTTAATGGGCAGCGTAGATTCTGGGTCACCTTCCAGGCGGACAAGGAAGGGGTCGGTGGCGTCCGGCACCCCCCCCAGACCTTCTCCATAGGGCGGAACCGGGGGTATCTGTGGTACCCTGGCCAACCACTGTTCTGCAGGCAGTGCTTCGCGTTCGGGCACACCAAAGACCAGTGCGAGTCCGGGTTGGCCTGCCGCAACTGCTTCAAGCAGGGTCACGGGGCGAGCCAATGTCCAGAGGGTAAGAGCTGCCACATCTGTGGGAGCCGTACCCACCTGGCTAGGCAGTGCCCTAAGGTTGGAAAACCAGCAAAGCCATCTGAGTCCACAACCGTGGCGGCGGGAATAAGATCGGTGGAGGCTTCAGGAGCGGTTGTGGAGCAAAGGGCACTGTCGTACGCAGATGTGGCCAGAGGTGGTCCTCCGGCTGCCGCGGTGAACTCCGGTGACCAGACCACAGGGCTACCCGAGGAAGTAGGGGAGCAGGCTGCCTGCCCCCCTATGGAGGGTGAGCCCGGTCCCTCCCCTCTGGACGCCGTGGGGGAGGAAGGGACCTCTTCTCTTCCCGAGAGGAGTGTCCCTGACAACCTCATGGCCGAGGGGGAGGCGGAGGGGAGCGGCATGGAGTCGGAGGGCCCCGAGGTGGAAGGGATGGAAGTGGGGCAGCCTTCCTTAAAAAGGAAGATGGAGGGTGCAGAGGCCCCTACTTCCTCCCAGGACATTGGCTCCTTTCCAGACTCCCCGGACCCCGGATCATCGGAAGCAGTTGTTGACTCGGACTCCTCACAGGCGCCATCATACGTGAGCACTGGTCAGGTGTCCAGCCTGCAGGAGGTGATGGGGTACTGCAGGCCCGGTTCGGTGGAGAAGGGGAAGGAGAAGGAGTCCGCAGGGGTAAGTTCAGTGTTGGGGGTGAGCCATCGTACCCGATCCGGAAAAACAAAGAAAAAGAAAAAGTCATGACGGGAGTATGATCCTTTTCTAATATTTTATGGCCTTACGGGTGTCTTCCCTCAATTGCAGAAGTATTGGGACGGCTGGTAGGCGGGCAGCGATCTTCCAAAAAATATCTGGAATCGCTGCCGATTTGATTTGCCTACAGGACTGCAATTTGAGGGAAGCCCCCCACACCGCTAAATGGACCCTAGGGGATGCGGTGTGGTCCCTCGGCCGAAGCAGGAATACGGGTGTAGGGGTTTTATTTAAAAATAGGAGGATCAGGATTTTAAGGAAGGTGGAGGTGGAGGTGGGGAGATGTTTGTGTGTTTTTTTAGAGTATGGGGGTGTTTGTTTTAAATTGTTTTGTGTTTATGCACCGGTGGATAAAAAAGGAAGGCTGGACCTGTGGGAGAAAATGAAGTTTTTTTTGGGGGGGAGGGATCCGGTTATTGTGTGTGGGGATTTTAACTGTTTTTTACGCAGGGGGGATAGGTGTGGGGCTGGTGGTGGGGATATTGATAAGTCGGGGAAGGAGTTGGGTGAGGTTTTAAGTTTGTTTGGTTTGAGGGATGTGGGTGAAGGTGGTGGTTTTACATATTTTAGTGATCGGGGAACTGTACAATCACGTATTGATTTTTGTTTTATTTCCAAAAATTTGCAGGCACAAGATTTTACTGTCACACGGGAGCCTTTCTCGGACCATGGTAGGATCGAATGTGTTGTAAGTATGGATCCAGAGGTAACGTATGGTAAAGGTGTATGGAAGTTGAATGTGGAGTTGTTGGAAGATGAGAATGTGAAAAGAGAGTATGGGGTGTTTTTTGGAAGACTGAAGAGGAGGAGGAATGATTTTTTAAGTGTGATTGAGTGGTGGGAGTGGGTGAAAGAGCAGACTAAGAGGTTTTTTGTGAGGAAGGGGTGTGAGATTGCAAGGAAGGAGCGTGAGGTGTATGAATGGTGGCTGAAGAGGTTAGAATATTTGGAGGAGCTGAGAGAATGGGGAGAGGATGTGGGGTGTGATTTGGTGGAAGCAAGAAGGAAGTTGAGAGGTTTTATGGAACGAAGAGGGAGAGAGATTATGTCACAAGCGAGGATGGTGGTGAAAGAGAAGGATGAGAAGTGCACGCGGTTTTTCTTTAAGAAGGTGTATGGTGGGAGAGTGGATTTGTCAAGTGTGTTGGATGAGAATGGGCTGGAAGTGAATGGGAAGGAGAGAGTGGGGGAAGAAGTTTGTAAGTTTTATGCGGAGTTGTATAAGGAGAAGAAGAGGGATGCGAGAGTTGAGAAGGATGTGTTGAAGCAGGTGGAGATGTGTTTGGATTTGGATGATAAGAGTATGTTAGGGGAGAAAGTGAGTAAGGAGGAAGTTGATGAATGTCTTGGGAGTATGAAGAAAGGGAAAACGCCTGGTAGTGATGGTTTGCCTGTTGAGTTTTATTGTGCGTTCTGGGATGTGATTGGTGATTGTGTGTATGAGATGGTGATGAAAGTTCTGGAAGTTGGGAGGATGCCTGATTCTATGATGAAAAGTGTGATTGTTTTATTGTATAAGAAAGGAGATAAGCGTGAGTTGAAAAATTGGAGGCCTATATCGTTGTTGAATGTGGATTATAAGGTTGTGGCGAAAGTGTTGGCGAATAGGTTGCGTGCGGTAGCGGAGAAATTGGTGGGAGAGGAGCAAGTGTGTGCGGTGCCTGGGAGGTCGATTGCAGAAAGCTTGTTGAGTCTGAGGGATGTGTTGTGGTTATGTAAGGAGAGGAAGCAGGAGGTGGCTGTGTTGGCTGTGGATTTTGAGAAAGCGTTTGATAGAGTGTCGCATGAGTTTATGTTTAAAGTGTTAAGGAGAATGGGGATGCCTGAGGTTCTGATTGGGTGGATTAAGTGTTTATATAGAGGTATGGTAAGTAAGGTGTTGTTGAATGGATGGCTGACCAATGACATTAGCATTGGGTCAGGAGTGAGACAGGGATGCCCGTTGTCGCCTGTTTTGTTTGTTTGTGTAATTGAGCCGTTGTTGAGGATGTTGGCAAAAGATAAGTGTGTGAGGGGAGTGGAGGTTCCTGGGAGTGGGGGTAGAGTATTGAAGGTGATTGGATATATGGATGATGTTACTGTGGTTTGCAAGGATATGGTAGGGTTAAGAAGGGTGAAACTTTTGATTGAGATTTTTTGTATGGCAAGTGGGTTTTGTGTGAATATGGAAAAGAGTGAGTGCAAGTTGTTTGGGGTGTGGGGAACGGTTGAACAATGTGGTTGGAAGTTTTGTGTTGGAGGATTGAGGATTTTGGGTGTTAAATTTGATGGAGATTTGTATGGGAGAGAGAGTTGGCAGGATGTGTTGGCGAGAGTGAAGAAGAAAGTTGACTTTTGGTCTCTAAGGACTTTATCGATGGAAGGGAAAGTGTTGGTTGTGAAAGCGGTTGTGATTCCTATTTTGTTGTTTTTGTATTATGTATTTCCAGCGCCTGATAGAATGATGAAGCAGATTGTGAGAGTGTGTTTTTCGTTTTTTTGGTCGTCGCGGATGGAGAAGTTGAAGAGAGAGAAAGTGATGAAAGGTGCAATGAATGGTGGGAAAGGAATGGTGAGTATTGAGAAGTTTCTGGTGGTGAAGTATGTAAGTATGTGTGTGAGATTAAGTGAGAAAGAGAATATTGCAGGATGTATGGTGAGATATGCTGGTGGGAGTGTGTTGCGGAAATGTAAGTTGTGTGAGGTTGATCTGAGGAAGCCTGTATGTTTTGTTGCGCCTTGGTTTTATGTGAGGATTGATAGGTGTATGAGGAGGTATGAGTTGCGAGATGTGACGCGGGATAAATGGTGTGAGAGTAAGAAGATTGTGCAGTTGTTGAAAGAGAGGGAGGAAGTGGAAGGAATAGGTGGTTTGAGAGTTGCTGAATGTAAGAAAGTCTGGAAGAATGTGTGTTGTAAGGGTTTGGATAATAGGCAGAAAGATGTTGCATGGATGGGGGTGCATGGGTGTTTGCCTACGAGAGAGTTTCAGAGGAGGAGAAGGTTGGTTGATAGTGAGGTGTGTCCGAGGAGTGGGTGTGGGGGGATTGAGAGAGTGATACATGTGTTTTGGGAGTGCCGGTATGCTAGGAAAATATGGAGTAGGATGGAGAAGATGGTGAAGGGATTGACTGGTGTGGATGTTTTAACATATGAGATGGTGTTGTATGGTTTGAGTGATCTAACGTGGAATGAGGAGAGATTGTTGTGGATAGTGGTGAATTGTGTTAAGGAATGTTTGTGGGATGTACGAAATATCTTTGTTTTTAGGCAAGAGATTGTGAAAGTGAGGGAATGTGTGGCCATGGTCCGAGGAAGGATTTTTAATTATGTATATTTTGATTTTAAGAGATTGGGTGAGGGTGATGCACGGAGGTTGTGGAAAATTGAAATGTGGAAGCAATGGTGTATATAATGTGTGTTTTTTTGTTCGGGATTATGTTTTTGATGTTTTTGATGGAATTAATCTTTTATTTTTTGTCTTTCAGGGTGAGTGCAGGTGGTGGTGAAGGGACAGTGTGGAGAAAGTGTATAGGAGTGATTTTGTTTGTGTAGGGATAGGGTTGAGGGACAGTGTATTGTAGGGGTAGTTTTTTGATCTTTGTTGTTGCTAATCGATGGGTGGATGGGGATTTCTTGTAAAATGTTTTTTTTCTTGTTATCTTGATTTTTTGCTATATTTTGCTGTATTTTGTTATTTGTTGTTGTATGCTTTGTTATTTACCTTTTTGTGGGAGGGATTTTCGGGAGGGTTTTGTGGGTGGGTTCTGGGAGGGAAAGGGGTGTGTTATGTAAATATTGTCAACATTTTTTTGTATTATGTAAATATTGTCTTTTTGTATTATGTAAATATCGTCTTTGTTTTTGTATTATGTAAATATCGTCTTTGTTTTTGTATTATGTAAATATTGTCTTTATGTTGTATTTTAAATATTGTACAAAACTTTAAGACCTTTTTTGTACATATTTTGTCAAATGTTACTTTGTATTTTACTTGTGAAATTTTAAATAAAAGAATTAAAAAAAAATCTGTTCTTATCAGTTTAATATCTGATACGTCCCCTATCTGGGGACCATATATTAAATGGATTTTTAGAACAGGGAGATGGAAGAAGAGCTTGCTCTGTCCACTCCACGCATCGACCTGGTATTGCAGTACCTCCAGGACCGGTGCACCCCTCTCTTACGCAGTGTCAAAAAATAGATTTAACTGGAACATCATCCAACTTGTTTGTTTTGTGTGTTCTTGTTGCTTGCTGCTGACAATGTTTCTTGCTTAAACTCGGTTCCGTGCTATAATAAACTGGCATTTAACCCTTGTGTCTTTGTCTTCATTGCTTCTTGTCTGTCACTTTCTTGCCAAATGCCACTACTTGATCAAGTTACCTATACAGCAACACCTAGATTTAGTCAGGGCATCCAATTTTCGACAAGTCAGCTAGTGTTCTACTCCTCGCTCTCTCTTTCCTAAGGCCCAAAATGAAGCCTTCGATAAGCAGTGACTACTCTGCTGACAAAAAAGGGGGCTGAATTTGCTCCATTGCTGTCTGCCTTGCTGCATGCAGCAGCTAGCTAGAAAAGTCTGCTGTGGCAAGGGTTTTTTATTTTTATCCGGAGGATCCCTTAGTCTTTGACTCCCTCTAGTGGCCCTCGATTTTCTTCCACGTTATGTTAACTAAGTCCACGTTATGCTAACTAGGAGGCCGGCCCATGCAAATGATTTTCCTTGTTGAACGTGAACGAGGAGCAACGACAAGCACCTGAACGTGTGCAATTCTTATTTTGGGATGACTGAGGGTCATGACTGGGCTCCAGCAGTGTTGGGCAGGTGTCAGAAAGGGGTGGATTGTCCAGTAGACAGGGGGTCAGGCCTGTAGACCAGCGACACCCGTCTGGCTGAAGATTCACACCTCCGGACAGCCTAGACTGGGGGGAAGGGCGCTTGCCGGGTACAGGCAAACGGGCAACTCTCAGCGAGCCCTCCGGTGGGGCCAGAAAGCCGCTCGCTCGGAACAGAGAATAATTGGGTTATCGCTTCTCGGCCTTTTGGCTAAGATCCAGTGTAGTTCTGCTGCATTCGGTGATTAGCCAAGAGGTGCCCGGGGTACCCGACGGTCGGCCTTGGGGGGAACGTTCTTCTTAGGAAGGCCCCCCCTTGCTGCTATTGGCCTTAGGATTAGTCCCCGGGCAACGGGAAGCGATCGCCCTTCTGAAGGCGGTGTTTGCGGAGTTCAGGGTCCCCCTTGGGGGTTCCCGTTGGACGGAGGAAGATGGCGGTCCGTGGATTGCGGGACTCGTTGCGGTTTTTGGTGAAACCGGAATTCAAGGCGGAGGTTAATCTGAGGACGATCGTGGTCGATGTCTTGACGGAGTTACTTGGCTTACGGGTAAGAGATATTGTTTGCTTACAAGACTTCCCACAACAAGGTTTATATGACACTACTTTTGTTTCTACCGAGATGTGCTGGAATATTTACGAGAAGATGAGGAGTTCAGATAATGACTTGTTTAAAAAGATGGAGGTTATTCCGCTCTTTATGCAGGAAGATAAGGCTATCGTGGTCCATATGTATAATCCGTTCGCGGACGTGAACTTGGTTAGAGCGTTTTTAAGTAACTATTGCGAGGATTTACGTGGCGGTGACAAGGTCTTGAATAGATTTGAAATATGGACCGGGAAGTACAGGTTTTATGGAAAATTCCGGCCTGACCCAGAGTGTGTTGGTGGAGTGAGGAGACCCCCTGCGGTATTTAATGTTGGTGGAGAGAGGGGGTTTCTTTTTTACCCCGGACAGCCGGTATATTGCAGGAAGTGCTGCGTGTATGGGCATACAAGTAGTGACTGTGACAAGGGTGTAAAATGCAGATTTTGCGGATCCGGTGACCATTTCTCTAAGGATTGCAGACAAAAGAAAGTGTGTGACATTTGCAAAAAGCCTGGTCATCTTGCGAGACAGTGCCCTGAGTATTCTTCGGCGAAGACTACTTCGGAAGTGTATAGGATGGTGGCTAGGAATCTGGCAAAAGAAGAAAGGGAGCAGCAGAGGTCTGAATATCTTGCTCGGAGGCAGGGTGGCAGAGCTCGGCCTGCGAATGCAGGGCAGCCTGACACGTGCTCAGGGCGGAAGACTGATGATGCTGCGCCTACAGTGCAAGCGGAGGCGATGAACAACGAGGCTGGTGCCGCTTCTGTGAATACAGAGGTTAGTGCTAAGGCTGACGTTGGGAGCATGAAAGCTACTGTAGGGGAAGAAGCCAGAGTGGAAGTGATGGAGGATGGATCTTCGGCGGGACAAGTAGTTGTCGGTGTGGAGGAGGAACAGCGGAGTCAGGCCTATACGAGTCCAGGGCGGATGTCGGACTTAATAGGCCAGTTATCCTCTAGTGCTGAGGAAGAAGAGGATGAAGAGATGGACAGTAATGAGTCGTTAGAATGTGGACAAAGACTTGTCATTTCAATGGACGAGGCGGCTCAGTCCTCCACAAAAAGGGCTCGGGAGGAAGGAGCTGGAGGGGACGAGGAAGGGGAGGCTCTTCCTGATGATGGAGGCTCTGGATCAGAGTCTGCCAGCTCTCCCTTTGCTAGGAAGAGATTGACATATGCGAATGTTGCAAGTAAAGGGGTGATTGAGAGGAAGCAACTTTAATAAGTAGACGTTATGGCTGTGCACTTGTTTTCAATTTATTTCTTCATGGCATTTAGCGTGAGTTCGGTGAATGTCAGAAGTATATGTTCAGGGTGGAGGAGGGCGGCAGTTTTTGATTACCTGGGAAGTGTGTGCGCTGATATTATTTGTGTGCAGGAGTGCGGTATTGAGAGAGCCGTAGGTGAAGATTGGAAACATGGGGCATCTGTGTGGTCTCCTATGTGTGAGTCAAGGAACGAAGGAGTGGGGATCCTTATTAAAAACCCATATATACATATTGTTTCACAGGAGGTGGTGGTACCAGGGAGGTTACAAATTGTGGTGGTGGAGGTGGCAGGAAATGAATTTAAGCTAATTAATTGCTATGCACCAGCGGAAAAGAAGGAGCGTGTAAGCTTTTTTGATGTGCTTAAGTTGTGGCTGCCGGGGAGAATCCCAACCTTGCTGCTTGGAGACTTCAATTGCGTGAGGAGGAGTGAGGAAAGGCAGGGCGTGAGTTTGGAAAGTGGGATGGATGTGACCTCGAAAGCATTAAATGAGCTTGTGAGTGACTTTCGCCTGCAGGATGCTGCTATGATTGCTCAGAAAAGTGATGCTTTTACTTTTTTTTCCGATAAGGGGTCAGTTAGGTCCAGGATTGATTTTATCTTTGCATCCTTAGCCTTCAAAATTGTTGGGTACCAGGTAGATCCCGTATCCTTTTCAGACCATGCTCTAATTTCAAGTTCCCTTAGTTTGGATGACACTATGATGTACGGGAGGGGTGTGTGGAAGCTCAACATCTCTCTTTTGAAGGAGGAGGGGGTGTTTTTGAGATTTAAAACCTTTTTTGAGCACCTTTCCTATAAAAAACGTGGGTTTGATGATATTTTGGAGTGGTGGGATTGGGCGAAAACTAAGATCTGCGGTTTCTTTAAGAAATTGGGCGTAGAGATGGCTAAGCGGAAGCATGAGGAGGAAAGGAGGTTGGTGGATAGGATGCACTTCTTGTTTCAGTGCAAGAGGATGGGGGTGGAGGTGCAAGAAGAACTAAAAGAAGTACGCGAGGCCCGAAATGCTATGATTAAGGATCGTGGGAGAAGTATTGTTTTTAGGGCTAAGATCCAAGAGATGGAGGAGGACGAACAATGCTCTGCGTATTTCTTTAAAAAATCGTTTGGCCCAAAGAAAATGTTCCGGTCGGTGTTGGAAGGAGAAGAAGAGGTGAGCGGAGACAGGATGGTTGAGGCGATTAAATCCTTTTATACAGATCTCTATAGTGACGGTGGTGGTGGTGATGTATCAGATGAAGAGACGCTGGAATATTGTGAGGTGGTAAGAGGAAACCTGAGTACGGAAGATGCGGAGACGCTACTGGAACCTGTGAGGGAAGAAGAAGTAGAGAACGTGATCAGGAATATGAGAAGGAATAAGACCCCTGGAGGGGATGGCTTACCGATCGAATTTTATGAGGACTACTGGCCGGTGTTGAAGGAGGATCTATGCAGAGTTGTGAAGACCTGTATCGAAGAGAAAAGAGTATCTAAATCAATGCGGAAGGGGATAATTACTCTATTGTTTAAAAAGAAGGGTGATCAGCGAGATATACGTAATTGGCGCCCAATAACACTTCTTAATAGCGATTATAAGATCTTTGCGAAAATTTTGGCTGATAGGATGAAGAGGGTGGTGGATAGTATCATCGGAGAGTGGCAGGTTTGCGCTGTTCCCGGGCGGAGGATTTCGGATAATCTGATCCTCCTAAGGGACCTAATATACTACGCCCAATGTAACAACATGCCTTTGGCGGTGGCAAGCATAGATCTAGAGAAGGCCTATGATCGGTTAAATCATAAATATCTTTTTATAGTTTTAAGACAGATGGGGGTGCCTGAGGACTTCGTCAAGATGGTCGAATGTTTGTACCACGGGATAAGTAGTCAGATCCTGGTCAACGGAAAGCTGTCTGGGGAAGTGGAGGTGAGGTCGGGGGTTAGGCAGGGGTGCCCCCTATCTCCTGTTGCCTTCATCTGCGCAATTGAGCCTCTCCTAAGGCATGTTGCGCGGGATAAATGTTGCAGAGGAGTATTTGTGCCAGGCTGTGGGAATGAACCTGTTAAAGCCCTCTGTTACATGGATGATGTCAACTTTCTATGTAATACGGCTAGAGACGTGACGAGAGCGGAGCTCCAGCTCAGTATTTTTGGGGCGATCTCTGGGCTACGTGTCAATTGGGGCAAAAGCAGCGTATGTGTTTTAAGCGGTACCTGTGATACGTCTAAGAGTAAACTAAGGAATGTGCAGGAGGTGGAAATACTAGGGGTACACTTCGAAAAAAGTTTAACAAGTCAGGTCAACATCGCTAAATGTGCCGAGAAAGTCGAAAAGAAGCTATGTCTGTGGAAACTTAGAAGATTATCCTTGTCTGGGAAAACCCTGGTCGTTAAGGCGGTGATTCTCCCTCTGTTATTATATTGTTCAGTGGTTTTCCCCCCAAACAAAAGATGGGTGCAGAAAATTACGAGGCTGTTATTTGTTTTCTTCTGGGGCTCTAAGATGGAGAAAGTGTCGAGGGAAGTAGTAATGAAGAGCTTCCAACTGGGTGGATACAACTTTCCTAATGTTGGGCGGTTTTTAGAGGTTCAGTGGTGGTTGGTTCATCTCAGGACTTTTCTTGCAGGTGGGAAAGCGGCTGCTTTGATGCGGTACCTGATTGGGTGGCCTTTGCTGAAGTGGGGATGGTGCGAAAGAGACCTTACAAGACCAATGTCTTTGATATCTCCGAGTTATTACCTAAAGATGTCCACTTTTTTTCAGAGTAACAAACTACAGGAGTTGGGGGAGGGAGCACGCAAGAAAGAGGCCTTATGGGCATGGTTAAGGAGGGGTGAACTACCATCCAATATCTTAGGTCTAAGTTTCAAGAAAGCGGAACTTTGTTGGAGAAACTTGCTACTTAAAGGCGTGACTAATAAACAGCGGGAGGTGGTGTGGTTAGCGCTACATAACTGTTTGCCCACGATGTCTTTTTTAAAGTCTAGAGACCTGGTGAGGAGGGAGGTATGCCCTAGAGATGGGTGTATGGAAGATGAAAGTGTGAGGCACGTGTTTTGGGAGTGTGGTTTCGCTATCAAAGTATGGACGCTATTACATGATTTTGTGAGGAGGGTGGTGGAGGTTGATGTTGTATCACTTGAAAAATGTGTTTTTGGTTTGGTGGAAGGAAGCAAGGAAAAACAGCGTAAGATGTTTGTTGTATCTGCAGTGGTAAGAGAAACGATGTGGGAGACGCGGTGTGCCTTGGTGAGAAGGAAAATGGCGTTGACGGAGAAAGACTGTGTTGACTGGGTGATGGCGAAGATGTTTTATGTTCTTGCGGTTGAAAGAAGGAGTATGGGGGAGGAGGAGGCGAATGTGTTTTGGAATTTTGAGAAGTGGCGGGTGGGGGATGGATAGGATGTATTTTATGTACTGTGTATGATATTTTATTCTTGATTTTATCTTTTTCTATGTCCTGATACGCTAGTATGATGCAAAGAACACGGCTCTGGTGATGGTACGGGGTTAAGTTATGCCTAAGTCTGTGATTCAGTCTGAGTAGCGTTAAAAAAGAAAAAAAAAAAAAAAAAAATCTGTTCTTATCAGTTTAATATCTGATACGTCCCCTATCTGGGGACCATATATTAAATGGATTTTTAGAACAGGGAGATGGAAGAAGAGCTTGCTCTGTCCACTCCACGCATCGACCTGGTATTGCAGTACCTCCAGGACCGGTGCACCCCTCTCTTACGCAGTGTCAAAAAATAGATTTAACTGGAACATCATCCAACTTGTTTGTTTTGTGTGTTCTTGTTGCTTGCTGCTGACAATGTTTCTTGCTTAAACTCGGTTCCGTGCTATAATAAACTGGCATTTAACCCTTGTGTCTTTGTCTTCATTGCTTCTTGTCTGTCACTTTCTTGCCAAATGCCACTACTTGATCAAGTTACCTATACAGCAACACCTAGATTTAGTCAGGGCATCCAATTTTCGACAAGTCAGCTAGTGTTCTACTCCTCGCTCTCTCTTTCCTAAGGCCCAAAATGAAGCCTTCGATAAGCAGTGACTACTCTGCTGACAAAAAAGGGGGCTGAATTTGCTCCATTGCTGTCTGCCTTGCTGCATGCAGCAGCTAGCTAGAAAAGTCTGCTGTGGCAAGGGTTTTTTATTTTTATCCGGAGGATCCCTTAGTCTTTGACTCCCTCTAGTGGCCCTCGATTTTCTTCCACGTTATGTTAACTAAGTCCACGTTATGCTAACTAGGAGGCCGGCCCATGCAAATGATTTTCCTTGTTGAACGTGAACGAGGAGCAACGACAAGCACCTGAACGTGTGCAATTCTTATTTTGGGATGACTGAGGGTCATGACTGGGCTCCAGCAGTGTTGGGCAGGTGTCAGAAAGGGGTGGATTGTCCAGTAGACAGGGGGTCAGGCCTGTAGACCAGCGACACCCGTCTGGCTGAAGATTCACACCTCCGGACAGCCTAGACTGGGGGGAAGGGCGCTTGCCGGGTACAGGCAAACGGGCAACTCTCAGCGAGCCCTCCGGTGGGGCCAGAAAGCCGCTCGCTCGGAACAGAGAATAATTGGGTTATCGCTTCTCGGCCTTTTGGCTAAGATCAAGTGTAGTTCTGCTGCATTTGTGAGTAGTCAGAAGGTGCCCGGGGTACCCGACGGTCGGCCTTGGGGGGGATCGTTCCTCTTCGGAGGGGCCCCCCCTTGCTGCTATTGGCCTTAGGCTTAGTCCCCGGGCAACGGGAAGCGATCGCCTTATCCAAGGCGTAGTCGGACGGTTGGCGGAGCCAGGGGGTTCCCCTTGTGGGGCCCCCTAAGTGGGCGAGCGAATCTTCAGGCTCTTTTCAGAATGGCGATCCGAGGAATGCGGGATTCGCTTCGTTTCCTGGTAAAGCCAGGATTCGAGAAAGACGTGACCTTGAGGACCGTGGTGGTTGATCTCCTGACGGGTGCATTGGGCCTAGCGGTAAGAGAGATATTTTGTTTGCAAGATTTCCCGAACCAGGGTCTTTATGATGTGACCTTCTCTTCCACTGAGGTTGCCTGGAACACCTATGAGAGCTTCAAGTCGGTGGAGGAAAGTGACGTCGGGAGGAAGTTTGGAGTACAGCCTTTGTTTATGGAGGAAGAAAAGGTAATAACTGTCCATCTGTATAACCCGTTCGCGGATGTCAATCTGGTAAGAGCTTTCCTAGGCAACTATTGTGATAATCTGACAGGAGGAGACATGGTCTTTAATAATTTTAAGATCTGGTCCGGAAAGTACAGGTTCTTTGGAACTTTCAAGTCTGACCCTAGTTGTTTGGGGGGGGTTAAGAGACCCCCTGCAGTCTTTTCAATTGGAGGAGAAAGAGGTTTCCTGTTTTACCCCGGCCAGCCCAGGTATTGCAGGAAATGTATGATGTATGGGCATGTCAGCAGTGAATGTGACCAGGAATTGAAGTGCCGGTTTTGTGGAAAAGGAGGCCATGAGGCGCGGAATTGTAAAGCAGGAAGAGTATGTGACATTTGTAAGCAGTCTGGACATATGGCGAAGCAATGTGGGGTATATGAGACAGCCAGGAGAGAGTCGCAGTCTACTATGCTGCCGAAGGAGCAGAGAGTACCTAGGCAGAGGCCGCAAGGCGGTGCAAAGGGGGGTGCAGGGGGGGGCGCTGCTGGTACGGGCCCTTCGAGTCACCCGCCGGAACACCCGGCCAATGAAGCTACACCCGATGGGCAGGCAGGTGATGCAGCGGGAGCAGGTGGTACGGCCTCGGCGTCTGCTGAGGGCGGTGCCAGCTCTAGTGCCGCTGATGCCATGCCAGGTGGAGAGGGTACCGGTGGAGATTTGGATCCTTCTGGTGGAACAGGTGGAGAGGAGGTGGATGGCTCTGGAGGTGATGTTGCCCCTCCTGGAAAAGAAGAGGTGAATCAGGAAGGTTCTGCGTCCGGCGTAGTGAAGCGTCGCATGTCAGCATCAACATTGTTCGGTAGCGTATCGGACAGCGACTCGGAGGATGGAGGTGTTATTGACAGTGACGGTAGCATCGAGTGTGGTCAGAGGATGGAGGAGTCGCTTGATGCTCCTGAGTTGCCGGACACTTCTGCCAGTAAGAGGGCCAGGGCGGATTTGCCTCGGACTGGTGGGGTGGAGGGTGCAGGAGTGGTGTCTGGAAATGGGGATTCTGAGGAGTCCGCCAGCTCTCCGGTTCCCCGGAGGAGATTGAAGTCTGAAGCAAATGAGGCAGGGATGGATTTTTAAGATCATGACTATGGCTATGTCTTTCATTTTCTTTATGATGGCTCTGGTAGTAGGGTCTGTTAATGTGAGGAGCATTTCTGCAAAAGTTAGGAGGGTGGCGGTGTTTGAGGAAATCAAAAATTATAATGTGGATGTCTTGTGTTTACAAGAATGTGGGATAATGAGTGATCCTTCAGCCGATTGGTCATGGGGCCCTTCCGTGTGGGCGCATGCATGTGAATCTCGAAGTGAGGGGGTTGGATTGGTGGTTAAAAACCCAAATATAAAAATTGTGGCGCATGAGGTGTTGGTCCCCGGAAGGCTACAGGTGGTGACTCTCGATTTTTTGGGCCAGCAAGTGAGAGTGATAAATTGCTATGCTCCAGCTGTGAAAAAGGAGAGAGTGAGTTTTTTTAAAACTTTGAAGGTATACTTACCAGGGAGGGTTCCCACAGTCCTGGTGGGCGACTTTAACTGTGTGAGAAGGAATGAAGACCGTCAGGGGACTGGTGGTGATGGTGGGATGGACGTTACATCCAGGCTCCTAAATGACATGGTTAATGACTTTCACATGCATGACGTGGCGGTGGAGGTGGAGGGGAGGAATACGTCCTTTACTTACCTTTCTGACAGAGGGACGGTGAGGTCTCGTATTGATTTTATTTTCTTGTCCCAGTTTTTGAAGGGTGAATCCTATAACGTATCCCCTGTCCTTTTTTCCGACCATTCCTTGATTTTTTGTTCGTTTAAGTTGGAGGTGGAAGTGGAGGTGGGGAGAGGTACATGGAAATTGAATGGCCTGCTTTTGGAGGATGAGGAGACTTCTGGGCGTTTTGCCTCTTACTTCCAGACCCTGGAAAAAAGAAAAGAGGGTTTTGAGGACCTGTTGGTGTGGTGGGACTGGCTTAAAAATCAAGTAGCTTCCTTTTATAAGAAGGTGGGGGCGGAAAAAGCAAGAGAAAGAAGGGAGGCAGGGAGGAGGTTGTTGGAGAGAATACATTTCCTGTATCAGTGTAAGAGGTTGGGAATGGAGGTGGAAGAAGAATTGAAGGAAGCGCAGGAGGAGAGGAGGAAGATGATCAAGGAAAAAGGAAAAGGAATCGTTTTTCGAGCAAAAGTCCAGACAATGGAGGAAGACGAGAAGTGCTCGCGCTTTTTCTTCAAGAAAGCCTTTAGCCCAAAGAAGGTAATGAAGACAATGATGGATGGACCAGAGGAAGTAAGAGGGAAAAGAATGAGAGACGTGATAAGGAGCTTTTACGCTGATTTATATGGAGAAGAAGACATTGCTGCAATAGAGGAAGTAGAGGAGTATTGTGATGTGCTGCCAGGGGTGTTGAGGGAGGAGGAAGGCGCCTTCCTGGCAGAAGAGGTAGGAGAGGAAGAGGTCTTGAAGACTTTGAAGAAGATGGCCAAGAACAAAACTCCAGGAGGGGATGGAATTCCAGTGGAGTTTTATATAAAATTTTGGGCAATCCTCAAAGTGCATTTCTTAGAAGTGATGAGGTGTTGTATGGCGGAGAAGAGACTGTCGGCCTCGATGAAAGAGGGGGTCATCGTGTTGCTTTATAAAAAGGGGGATGAGAGGGAGGTCAAGAACTGGCGCCCAATCACACTCCTTAATGTGGACTACAAGTCTTTTGCTAAAATTTTAGCCGATAGGATGAAGGAGGTGGTTGGCGGGATTATAGGAAGTTGGCAGACGTGTGCTGTCCCGGGGAGGAGGATTGCTAGCAATCTGGTGCTCCTTAGAGATCTGGCCTTCTATGCACAGAACAACAATTTGCCGCTGGCTGTCGCAGGAATTGACCTTGAGAAAGCTTATGACAGAGTATCCCATCAATTCATGTTCCAGGTATTGAAAAAGTTTGGTTTTCCTGCAGATTTTGTGGGGATGATAAAATGCCTGTATACTTCAGTGAGAAGCAAGATTCTGGTCAATGGGTTTTTGGCGGAACCTTTTGAAGTGAAATCTGGGGTAAGACAGGGATGCCCTCTGTCCCCCCTACTCTTTATCTGTGTGATGGAACCCCTATTGCAGCACGTACAGCAAGATAAAGCCTTTGAAGGATTTTTTGTCCCGGGTGGAGGGGGGGAAAAATTGAAATCGTTGTGCTATATGGATGACGCTGTTTTTCTGTGCAAGTCCCAAAGGGATCTGGCAAGGGTGGAATTGCAATTACAGTTGTTTGGGAGTATGGCTGGGATGCGGGTTAATTGGGAGAAGAGTGCTTTTTGCATGCTCAGTGGATTGCAGGACTTTGCAGCAAGCAAGATAAGGAAAGTAGGCACCATCAATGTGCTTGGGATTCATTTCGAGAGGAACCTGCAAAACCAGATCAATGCAGAGAACTGTCAAAAGAAATTATCCAAAAAGGTGGAGTTATGGAAGTTGCGGCGGCTTACACTGACAGGAAAAACCCTGATTGCAAAAGCAGTTTGTCTCCCTTTGCTGCTTTATTTTGGACTGATTTTTTCTTTCAACAAAAGATGGATGCAGAAATTTACCAGGTTATTGTTTATTTTTTTCTGGGGATCCAAAATGGAGAGACTATCCAGAGTGACAATAATGAAGGAGGAGAGGTTTGGAGGACAGAATTTCCCAAATGTGGAAATGTTTTTGGGGATGCACTCCTGGTTGCTGCATTTTAAAGTTTTTTCAGGTGGAGGAAGGGCGATGTACTTTATGAGATATTTGATGGGATGGTCGGTGGTGGGATGGGGTTGGGGGGTCCGGGACTTGACGCGACCTGTGGCCCTGGTGTCCCCTCCCTACTACGTTAAACTCAAGAAGTGGTATGACGAGCATGGCCTAAGAGATCTGGGGGAGGGTGCAATGAATAAAGCCCTTTTGAGTAGGTGGTTAAGGAAGGAGGAGGTGGTGACAAATATTGCCGACCTTAGGACAAGACAAGCAGAAATGTGTTGGGAAAACCTAAAGACGGAAGGGGTGACTAACAAACAAAAAGAAGTGGTTTGGATGTCCTTTCATGAATGTCTGCTAACAATGGTGTTCCTGAAAGCCAGAGATCTGGTTAGAAATGAAAGATGTGTAAGGGAAGGATGTGGAAGCATGGAAACTGTAAGGCACGTCTTTTTCGAATGTGTTTTTGTGAAAAATGTATGGGGTAGGTTGGTGGGGTTTGTGAAAAATGTTTTGGAAGTGAAGGACATTACACCAGAGTTATGTTTATATGGTTTGGTTGGTGGTGCATCTGATGTGAGGAGGAGAGGGTGGATTCTGTCTGCAATTGTGAAAGAAGTGATCTGGGAGGCGAGATGTGGATACAGGAAAGGAAGTTTTGTGGTGTCTGAAGAAGAATGTGAGAATTGGGTGCTAAGCAAGTTGTACTGTGTTTTGCTGTATGACCGGAAAAAGTTGGGAGTGGAGGAGGCGAATGTTTTTTGGAATTTTGGGAGGTGGAGGTTGTGATGAGGTGATGGGAGGGGGTGGGAAATGTTTTTATTGTTTGTGTTTAATGTTGTTCTTTTAAGCTGCTACGGTTTTATAAAGATACTTACCCGAATGATGATATGAACGCTGCCTGATCTTTTGAAAGTTTTCTTGAAGAAGTCTTGAGTATGCGATTCATGCTGAAGGGAAAGGAAAAAAAAAAAAAAAAAAATCTGTTCTTATCAGTTTAATATCTGATACGTCCCCTATCTGGGGACCATATATTAAATGGATTTTTAGAACAGGGAGATGGAAGAAGAGCTTGCTCTGTCCACTCCACGCATCGACCTGGTATTGCAGTACCTCCAGGACCGGTGCACCCCTCTCTTACGCAGTGTCAAAAAATAGATTTAACTGGAACATCATCCAACTTGTTTGTTTTGTGTGTTCTTGTTGCTTGCTGCTGACAATGTTTCTTGCTTAAACTCGGTTCCGTGCTATAATAAACTGGCATTTAACCCTTGTGTCTTTGTCTTCATTGCTTCTTGTCTGTCACTTTCTTGCCAAATGCCACTACTTGATCAAGTTACCTATACAGCAACACCTAGATTTAGTCAGGGCATCCAATTTTCGACAAGTCAGCTAGTGTTCTACTCCTCGCTCTCTCTTTCCTAAGGCCCAAAATGAAGCCTTCGATAAGCAGTGACTACTCTGCTGACAAAAAAGGGGGCTGAATTTGCTCCATTGCTGTCTGCCTTGCTGCATGCAGCAGCTAGCTAGAAAAGTCTGCTGTGGCAAGGGTTTTTTATTTTTATCCGGAGGATCCCTTAGTCTTTGACTCCCTCTAGTGGCCCTCGATTTTCTTCCACGTTATGTTAACTAAGTCCACGTTATGCTAACTAGGAGGCCGGCCCATGCAAATGATTTTCCTTGTTGAACGTGAACGAGGAGCAACGACAAGCACCTGAACGTGTGCAATTCTTATTTTGGGATGACTGAGGGTCATGACTGGGCTCCAGCAGTGTTGGGCAGGTGTCAGAAAAGGGTGGATTGTCCAGTAGACAGGGGGTCAGGCCTGTAGACCAGCGACACCCGTCTGGCTGAAGATTCACACCTCCGGACAGCCTAGACTGGGGGGAAGGGCGCTTGCCGGGTACAGGCAAACGGGCAACTCTCAGCGAGCCCTCCGGTGGGGCCAGAAAGCCGCTCGCTCGGAACAGAGAATAATTGGGTTATCGCTTCTCGGCCTTTTGGCTAAGATCCAGTGTAGTTCTGCTGCATTCGGTGACTAGCCAAGAGGTGCCCGGGGTACCCGACGGTCGGCCTTGGGGGGAACGTTCTTCTTAGGAAGGCCCCCCCTTGCTGCTATTGGCCTTAGGATTAGTCCCCGGGCAACGGGAAGCGATCGCCCTTCTGAAGGCGGTTTGTGCGGAGTTCAGGGTCCCCCTTGGGGGTTCCCTTTGGACGGAGGAAGATGGCGGTCCGTGGATTGCGGGACTCGTTGCGGTTTTTGGTGAAACCGGAATTCAAGGCGGAGGTTAATCTGAGGACGATCGTGGTCGATGTTTTGACGGAGTTACTTGGTTTACGGGTAAGAGATATTGTTTGCTTACAAGACTTCCCACAACAAGGTTTATATGACACTACTTTTGTTTCTACCGAGATGTGCTGGAATATTTACGAGAAGATGAGGAGTTCAGATAATGACGTGTTTAAAAAGATGGAGGTTATTCCGCTCTTTATGCAGGAAGATAAGGCTATCGTCGTCCACATGTATAATCCGTTCGCGGACGTGAACTTGGTTAGAGCGTTTTTAAGTAACTATTGCGAGGATCTACGTGGCGGTGACAAGGTCTTGAATAGATTTGAAATATGGACCGGGAAGTACAGGTTTTATGGAAAATTCCGGCCTGACCCAGAGTGTGTTGGTGGAGTGAGGAGACCTCCTGCGGTATTTAATGTTGGTGGAGAGAGGGGGTTTCTCTTTTACCCTGGACAGCCGGTATATTGCAGGAAGTGCTGCGTGTATGGGCATACAAGTAGTGACTGTGACAAGGGTGTAAAATGCAGATTTTGCGGATCCGGTGACCATTTCTCTAAGGATTGCAGACAAAAGAAAGTGTGTGACATTTGCAAAAAGCCTGGTCATCTTGCGAGACAGTGCCCTGAGTATTCTTCTGCGAAGACTACTTCGGAAGTGTATAGGATGGTGGCTAGGAATCTGGCAAAAGAAGAAAGGGAGCAGCAGAGGTCTGAATATCTTGCTCGGAGGCAGGGTGGCAGAGCTCGGCCTGCGAATGCGGGGCAGCCTGACACGTGCTCAGGGCGGAAGACCGATGATGCTGCGCCTACAGTGCAAGCGGAGGCGATGAACAACGAGGCTGGTGCCGCTTCTGTGAATACAGAGGTTAGTGCTAAGGCTGACGTTGGGAGCATGAAAGCTACTGTAGGGGAAGAAGCCAGAGTGGAAGTGATGGAGGATGGATCTTCGGCGGGACAAGTAGTTGTCGGTGTGGAGGAGGAACAGCGGAGTCAGGCCTATACAAGTCCAGGGCGGATGTCGGACTTAATAAGCGGGTTATCCTCTAGTGCTGAGGAAGAAGAGGATGAAGAGATGGACAGTGATGAGTCGTTAGAATGTGGACAAAGACTTGTCATTTCAATGGACGAGGCGGCTCAGTCCTCCACAAAAAGGGCTCGGGAGGAAGGAGCTGGAGGGGACGAGGAAGGGGAGGCTCTTCCTGATGATGGAGGCTCTGGATCAGAGTCTGCCAGCTCTCCCTTTGCTAGGAAGAGATTGACCTATGCGAATGTTGCAAGTAAAGGGGTGATTGAGAGGAAGCAACTTTAATAAGTAGACGTTATGGCTGTGCACTTGTTTTCGATTTATCTCTTCATGGCATTTAGCGTGAGTTCGGTGAATGTCAGAAGTATATGTTCAGGGTGGAGGAGGGCGGCAGTTTTTGATTACCTGGGAAGTGTGTGCGCTGATATTATTTGTGTGCAGGAGTGCGGTATCGAGAGAGCCGTAGGTGAAGATTGGAAACATGGGGCATCTGTGTGGTCTCCTATGTGTGAGTCAAGGAACGAAGGAGTGGGGATCCTTATTAAAAACCCATATATACATATTGTCTCACAGGAGGTGGTGGTACCAGGGAGGTTACAAATTGTGGTGGTGGAGGTGGCAGGAAATGAAGTTAAGCTAATTAATTGCTATGCACCAGCGGAAAAGAAGGAGCGTGTAAGCTTTTTTGACGTGCTCAAGTTGTGGCTGCCGGGGAGAATCCCAACCTTGCTGCTTGGAGACTTCAATTGCGTGAGGAGGAGTGAGGAAAGGCAGGGCGTGAGTTTGGAAAGTGGGATGGATGTGACCTCGAAAGCATTAAATGAGCTTGTGAGTGACTTTCGCCTGCAGGATGCTGCTATGATTGCTCAGAAAAATGATGCTTTTACCTTTTTTTCCGATAAGGGGTCAGTTAGGTCCAGGATTGATTTTATCTTCGCATCCTTAGCCTTTAAAATCGTTGGGTACCAGGTAGATCCCGTATCCTTTTCAGACCATGCTTTAATTTCAAGTTCCCTTAGTTTGGATGACACTATGATGTACGGGAGGGGTGTGTGGAAGCTCAACATCTCTCTTTTGAAGGAGGAGGGGGTGTTTTTGAGATTTAAAACCTTTTTTGAGCACCTTTCCTATAAAAAACGTGGGTTTGATGATATTTTGGAGTGGTGGGATTGGGCGAAAACTAAGATCTGTGGTTTCTTTAAGAAATTGGGCGTAGAGATGGCTAAGCGGAAGCATGAGGAGGAAAGGAGGTTGGTGGATAGGATGCACTTCTTGTTTCAGTGCAAGAGGATGGGGGTGGAGGTGCAAGAAGAATTAAAAGAAGTACGCGAGGCCCGAAATGCTATGATGAAGGATCGTGGGAGAAGTATTGTTTTTAGGGCTAAGATCCAAGAGATGGAGGAGGGCGAACAATGCTCCGCGTATTTTTTTAAAAAATCGTTTGGTCCAAAGAAAATGTTCCAGTCGGTGTTGGAAGGAGAAGAAGAGGTGAGCGGTGACAGGATGGTTGAGGCGATTAAATCCTTTTATGCGGATCTCTATAGTGACGGTGGTGGTGGTGATGTATCAGATGAAGAGACGCTGGAATATTGTGAGGTGGTAAGAGGAAACCTGAGTGCGGAAGATGCAGAGACGCTACTGGAACCTGTAAGGGAAGAAGAAGTAGAGAACGTGATCAGGAATATGAGAAGGAATAAGACCCCTGGAGGGGATGGCTTACCGATCGAATTTTATGAGGACTACTGGCCGGTGTTGAAGGAGGATCTATGCAGAGTTGTGAAGACCTGTATTGAAGAGAAAAGAGTATCTAAATCAATGCGGAAGGGGATAATTACTCTATTGTTTAAAAAGAAGGGTGATCAGCGAGATATACGTAATTGGCGCCCAATAACACTTCTTAATAGCGATTATAAGATCTTTGCGAAAATTTTGGCTGATAGGATGAAGAGGGTGGTGGATAGTATCATCGGAGAGTGGCAGGTTTGCGCTGTTCCCGGGCGGAGGATTTCGGATAATCTGATCCTCCTAAGGGACCTAATATACTACGCCCAATGTAACAACATGCCCTTGGCGGTGGCAAGCATAGATCTAGAGAAGGCCTATGATCGGTTAAATCATAAATACCTTTTTATAGTTTTAAGACAGATGGGGGTGCCTGAGGACTTTGTCAAGATGGTCGAATGTTTGTACCACGGGATAAGTAGCCAGATCCTGGTCAACGGAAAGCTGTCTGGGGAAGTGGAGGTGAGGTCGGGGGTTAGGCAGGGGTGCCCCTTATCTCCTGTTGCCTTCATCTGCGCAATTGAGCCTCTCCTAAGGCATGTTGCGCGGGATAAATGTTTCAGAGGAGTATTTGTGCCAGGCTGTGGGAATGAACCTGTTAAAGCCCTCTGTTACATGGATGATGTCAACTTTCTATGTAATACGGCTAGAGACGTGACGAGAGCGGAGCTCCAGCTCAGTATTTTTGGGGCGATCTCTGGGCTACGTGTCAATTGGGGCAAAAGCAGCGTATGTGTTTTAAGCGGTACCTGTGATACGTCTAAGAGTAAACTAAGGAATGTGCAGGAGGTGGAAATACTAGGGGTACACTTCGAAAAAAGTTTAACAAGTCAGGTCAATATCGCTAAATGTGCCGAGAAGGTCGAAAAGAAGCTATGTCTGTGGAAACTTAGAAGATTATCCTTGTCTGGGAAAACCCTGGTCGTTAAGGCGGTGATTCTCCCTCTGTTATTATATTGTTCAGTGGTCTTCCCCCCAAACAAAAGATGGGTGCAGAAAATTACGAGGCTGTTATTTGTTTTTTTCTGGGGCTCTAAGATGGAGAAAGTGTCGAGGGAAGTAGTAATGAAGAGCTTCCAACTGGGTGGATACAACTTTCCTAATGTTGGGCGGTTTTTAGAGGTTCAGTGGTGGTTGGTTCATCTCAGGACTTTTCTTGCAGGTGGGAAAGCGGCTGCTTTGATGCGGTACCTGATTGGGTGGCCTTTGCTGAAGTGGGGATGGTGCGAAAGAGACCTTACAAGACCAATGTCTTTGATATCTCCAAGTTATTACTTAAAGATGTCCAATTTTTTTCTGAGTAACAAATTACAGGAGTTGGGGGAGGGAGCACGCAAGAAAGAGGCCTTATGGGGATGGTTAAGGAGGGGTGAACTACCATCCAATATCTTTGGTTTAAGTTTCAAGAAAGCGGAACTTTGTTGGAGAAACTTGCTACTTAAAGGCGTGACTAATAAACAGCGGGAGGTGGTGTGGTTAGCGCTACATAACTGTCTGCCCACGATGTCTTTTTTAAAGTCTAGAGACCTGGTGAGGAGGGAGGTATGCCCTAGAGATGGGTGTATGGAAGATGAAAGTGTGAGGCACGTGTTTTGGGAGTGTGGTTTCGCTATCAAAGTATGGACGCTATTACATGATTTTGTGAGGAGGGTGGTGGAGGTTGAAGTTGTATCACTTGAAAAATGTGTTTTTGGTTTGGTGGAAGGAAGTAAGGAAAAACAGCGTAAGATGTTTGTTGTATCTGCAGTGGTAAGAGAAACGATGTGGGAGACGCGGTGTGCCTTGGTGAGAAAGAAAATGGCGTTGACGGAGAAAGACTGTGTTGACTGGGTGATGGCGAAGATGTTCTATGTTCTTGCGGTTGAAAGAAGGAGTATGGGGGAGGAGGAGGCGAATGTGTTTTGGAATTTTGAGAAGTGGCGGGTGGGGGATGGATAGGATGTATTTTATGTACTGTGTATGATATTTTATTCTTGATTTTACCTTTTTCTATGTCCTGATACGCTAGTATGATGCAAAGAACACGGCTCTGGTGATGGTACGGGGTAAAGTTATGCCTAAGTCTGTGATTCAGTCTGAGTAGCGTTTAAAAAAAAAAAAAAAAAAAAAAAAAAAAATCTGTTCTTATCAGTTTAATATCTGATACGTCCCCTATCTGGGGACCATATATTAAATGGATTTTTAGAACAGGGAGATGGAAGAAGAGCTTGCTCTGTCCACTCCACGCATCGACCTGGTATTGCAGTACCTCCAGGACCGGTGCACCCCTCTCTTACGCAGTGTCAAAAAATAGATTTAACTGGAACATCATCCAACTTGTTTGTTTTGTGTGTTCTTGTTGCTTGCTGCTGACAATGTTTCTTGCTTAAACTCGGTTCCGTGCTATAATAAACTGGCATTTAACCCTTGTGTCTTTGTCTTCATTGCTTCTTGTCTGTCACTTTCTTGCCAAATGCCACTACTTGATCAAGTTACCTATACAGCAACACCTAGATTTAGTCAGGGCATCCAATTTTCGACAAGTCAGCTAGTGTTCTACTCCTCGCTCTCTCTTTCCTAAGGCCCAAAATGAAGCCTTCGATAAGCAGTGACTACTCTGCTGACAAAAAAGGGGGCTGAATTTGCTCCATTGCTGTCTGCCTTGCTGCATGCAGCAGCTAGCTAGAAAAGTCTGCTGTGGCAAGGGTTTTTTATTTTTATCCGGAGGATCCCTTAGTCTTTGACTCCCTCTAGTGGCCCTCGATTTTCTTCCACGTTATGTTAACTAAGTCCACGTTATGCTAACTAGGAGGCCGGCCCATGCAAATGATTTTCCTTGTTGAACGTGAACGAGGAGCAACGACAAGCACCTGAACGTGTGCAATTCTTATTTTGGGATGACTGAGGGTCATGACTGGGCTCCAGCAGTGTTGGGCAGGTGTCAGAAAGGGGTGGATTGTCCAGTAGACAGGGGGTCAGGCCTGTAGACCAGCGACACCCGTCTGGCTGAAGATTCACACCTCCGGACAGCCTAGACTGGGGGGAAGGGCGCTTGCCGGGTACAGGCAAACGGGCAACTCTCAGCGAGCCCTCCGGTGGGGCCAGAAAGCCGCTCGCTCGGAACAGAGAATAATTGGGTTATCGCTTCTCGGCCTTTTGGCTAAGATCAAGTGTAGTACCCGGGGGATCAGGGTTATGGGTCCCTCTTCACAGGAGGACCACTTGACGTTGCACCCGTCTGCACGTTTTTGTGAACACTCTTTATGTGTGTGCACATTTTTTCTGCACCGGGTGGAGTTTTTTTGGGTGTGTTCACACGCCATAGGCTTTTCAAAAAAAAAAAAAAAAAAAAAAAAATCTGTTTTTATCAGTTTAATATCTGATACGTCCCCTATCTGGGGACCATATATTAAATGGATTTTTAGAACAGGGAGATGGAAGAAGAGCTTGCTCTGTCCACTCCACGCATCGACCTGGTATTGCAGTACCTCCAGGACCGGTGCACCCCTCTCTTACGCAGTGTCAAAAAATAGATTTAACTGGAACATCATCCAACTTGTTTGTTTTGTGTGTTCTTGTTGCTTGCTGCTGACAATGTTTCTTGCTTAAACTCGGTTCCGTGCTATAATAAACTGGCATTTAACCCTTGTGTCTTTGTCTTCATTGCTTCTTGTCTGTCACTTTCTTGCCAAATGCCACTACTTGATCAAGTTACCTATACAGCAACACCTAGATTTAGTCAGGGCATCCAATTTTCGACAAGTCAGCTAGTGTTCTACTCCTCGCTCTCTCTTTCCTAAGGCCCAAAATGAAGCCTTCGATAAGCAGTGACTACTCTGCTGACAAAAAAGGGGGCTGAATTTGCTCCATTGCTGTCTGCCTTGCTGCATGCAGCAGCTAGCTAGAAAAGTCTGCTGTGGCAAGGGTTTTTTATTTTTATCCGGAGGATCCCTTAGTCTTTGACTCCCTCTAGTGGCCCTCGATTTTCTTCCACGTTATGTTAACTAAGTCCACGTTATGCTAACTAGGAGGCCGGCCCATGCAAATGATTTTCCTTGTTGAACGTGAACGAGGAGCAACGACAAGCACCTGAACGTGTGCAATTCTTATTTTGGGATGACTGAGGGTCATGACTGGGCTCCAGCAGTGTTGGGCAGGTGTCAGAAAGGGGTGGATTGTCCAGTAGACAGGGGGTCAGGCCTGTAGACCAGCGACACCCGTCTGGCTGAAGATTCACACCTCCGGACAGCCTAGACTGGGGGGAAGGGCGCTTGCCGGGTACAGGCAAACGGGCAACTCTCAGCGAGCCCTCCGGTGGGGCCAGAAAGCCGCTCGCTCGGAACAGAGAATAATTGGGTTATCGCTTCTCGGCCTTTTGGCGAAGATCTTGTGTCTGAGCCATTAGGTAACATCTGGCACCAGACCTACTCGGCCTTAAGATGCTTCCCTAGGGTTGCATTTTTTGCTGCTATTGGGTAGGTCGCTGTCTAGTGTGTACGAGTGGAGATCGGCTGGATTTGAATGCGGATTCGGATCTGAACTTTAAGGGCGTTCCTATTTTGCATATTCGGAGTCCGGGTCCTCCGGGCTCCGGGATCGGAGAAATCGTCTTCCTGCCGTGGGCAGAATGGCCAACTACGGGCTACGGGATACAGTTCGTTTGAGAGTAAAAGATGGAGCTGAAGTGACTCTTCATGAGGTTGTCGTGGATCTGTTGAAGGAGACTCTTAATATAGAGGTGAGCGAGATATTGTGTCTTCAGGATTTCCCTTCTCAAGGCATTTATGATGTTACTTTCACTTCCTCTGAGGTTTGCTGGAATGTGTACGAAGGATTGAGAGCAAGAAGTGAAGATAAAGTGGTGAAGAAGTTTAAGTCGTTTCCAATGTTTCAGAAGGAAGAGAAAGTAATAACGGTACATCTTTATAATCCGTTTGCGGACATCTCTTTGGTAAGAGCTTTTTTACTCACATATTGTGATGAACTAAGAGGAGGAGAAAAAGTGAAAAACAAGTATGGGATTTGGTCTGGTAAATACCGGTTTGTAGGACGTCTTAAAGATGATCCCAGCTGCATTGGAGGTGTAAAGAGACCTCCGGCTGTATTTACAGTAGGAGGAGAAAGAGGGTTCCTGTTCTACTCTGGTCAACCCATGTACTGTAGGAACTGTTTAAAGTATGGCCACACTAAGGCTGAATGTAAACTCGGAATGAGATGCAGATTTTGTGGAGGAGAGCATCAAGCAGCACAATGTCGGGCATCTAGGGTGTGTGACATTTGCCAAAAGTCAGGTCACTTAGCGCGCCAATGTGAGACATACGTAAATGTTAAAAAGGCTTATGCTTTTTCGGACATGATGAATGACAGAGATAAGGCGGGTGGCCAAAAGGAGCAAGCTACAACATCGCAGGGAAAAGGGGGGAGCTAGTTCAGGATCTAGTGACAGTGTGGGTCCTGTTGGCAAGCCTGAAAAACCAAAAAATGTGAGTTCTGAATCTTGCAAGGATGTGGATGAAGCGAGGAGTGGAGCAGGAAGCCGACAGAGCCACTTCAGCAGAAGGAGTGGTTGTTGGTGGTACTGCCCCTCCTATCGTGGACACTGAGCAAGGTGTGGGTCAAACTGGAGAAGATGGAATGGACACAGGTACAAACAACTGATCAGGATGTAGTGGTGGGGAACTGTGATACAGATGCAGCCTCAGTCCCCTTACCAGGTCCTCTAAGTGGACTATCTTCCAGCGAGGCAGAGGATGAAGATGAGGAATATGAAGAAGAGGATGAAGAGGAGATGGATGAAGAAAGTGGAAGCCTTGCATGTGGTCAAGGTGTGGTGCGATCATCTGGAGAAGATGAGGAGTTGTCCTCTAAAAGGTTTAGAGGTGAAGAAGGAGGGGAGGAAAGTGGGAACCTAGTAATACCCACTCACGGGGGATCGGAGTTTGCTCCTGATTCTGCCGGTTCTCCTATGGATGTAAGGAGATACTTCAATGCAAGAGAGCAAAGACCGTAGTTTTTCTTTAAGAAAGTATTATGGCTGACATATTTTTTTGGTTAATAATGGTGCTTACAATAAGTACTATTAATGTAAGAAGTATAAATTCAGCATGGAGGAGAAGGGCTGTGTTTGACGAGCTAAAAAATCTTGATGTGGATGTGTTTTGTCTTCAAGAATGTTGTGTGGAATATGATCCTGAACAATCAGAATGGGGGTTTGGAAGTTGTGTGTGGTCTCCACTGTGTGTGTCCCGCAATGAAGGAGTGGGTGTATTGTGCAAAAATAGAGATATAAAAATACTATCATATGAATGTATTGTACCTGGGAGACTGCTGTTGTGCCATATGGAACATCATGGGACTAAATTTAGATTATTTAACGTATATGCTCATGCTGATAAAAATGAGAGAAAAGAATTATTGAACTTACTAAGAATACATTTAGTTGGGAGAACCCCTACAATTGTGGCAGGTGACTTTAATTTAATTCGGTTTGTGAAAGATAGAGAAGGAATTGGTGAACAAAAATTGGATGTGACGTCAAAAAACCTAAATGAAATTGTAACTGATTTCAAGTTGAAAGATGTGGTGGTGGAGGTGGGAGGTGAAGAAGAAGCCTTTTCTTACTTCTCTGATAAGGGAACATGTAAATCACGAATAGATTATATACTGGTGACTGGAAATGTGAACATTCATAGATGCAAGAGTTATAAGGTGTCTTTTTCTGACCATGTGGCTTTAAGCTGTAGAGTGGAGGTGGATCAACAAATGGCTTTTGGTAAAGGAGTCTGGAAATTGAATACTTTACTGTTACAAGACCCAGAGATATATAATGAGTTTGTAGTGTTTTTTGAAAAATTGGTGGCCAAGAAGAATAATTTTAATAATGTGCTAATCTGGTGGGATGAAGTTAAAAAACAGATGGCGGAGTTCTTTAAAAAGATAGGAATGAGGAAAGCCCGGGAGAGGAGAGAAGAAAATGTTAAAACTGTAAAACAACTACACTTCCTATATAAATGTAAAAGGTTGGGACTGGAAGTGGACGAAGAAATACAAAAAGTTCGGGGAAAGAGGAATGAAGAACTAAAAAGAAAAGGCAAAGAAATACTGTTTAAAGCCAAAATTAAAGATATGGAAGAAGGAGAAAAATGCACAAGGTATTTTTTCAAAAAGGTGCTTAGTCCAAAGAGTACCATGGCGGCCGTGTTGGTGGAGGGGAAGGTGGAAACAGGAACAAGAATTGAAGAAGCAGTAAAAGATTTCTATACTGACTTATATAGTGGTAAAGAAGATACAAAAATTAGTGAAATAAAAGAATACTGTCAAGTGCTGGAAGATGCCTTAAACCCAGAGGATAAAGAAATGTTGGATTATGAGATTACGGAACCTGAACTTTTGGATGCAGTCAAAAGTATGCAGAGAAACAAAACCCCGGGAAGAGATGGTTTGCCGGTAGAATTTTTTGAATTTGGATGGCCCGTGCTAGGAAAGCATTTCCTCGAAGTATTAAAATTTTGCAGACAGAAGAATTGTATATCACAATCTATGAAAGAAGGTTTGATTACTTTAATTTTTAAGAAGAAAGGGGATCGAAGAGAAATTAAAAATTGGCGTCCAATTACCTTATTGAATAGTGACTACAAGATCTATGCCAAGATATTTGCAAATCGGATGAGACAAGTAATAGGGAAGATGGTTGGAGAATGGCAAACATGTGCGGTCCCAGGACGCAGGATGTCTGATGGTCTAATTTTGTTGAGAGATTTAATATCCCATTTACAATCGAATAATGAAGCTCTGACAGTGGCTGGAATTGATCTGGAGAAGGCCTATGATAAGGTTTCTCATAAATTTTTGTTTTCTTGCTTGCTGAGTCTTGGGATCCCGAGTGCAGTGGTGAACACTCTAAGGAGCCTATACACTGGGATTACAAGTCAGATATTGGTGAATGGAAGATTGTCACCAACGGTTGATATTTTGTCTGGGGTTAGACAAGGATGCCCCTTGTCCCCTATTTTGTTTATTTGCGTTGTTGAGCCTTTGTTGAGATATGTCCAGACAGACAAAGTGATGAAAGGTTTTTTTCTACCAGGAGGAGATGGTACTAAAATAAAATCATTATGTTACATGGACGATATGGGATTCCTGTGTGGGAATCAGTCTGACATGAATAGAGTGGATTTGTTACTGAGGTTATTTTCAAATGTGTCTGGTCTAAAAGTAAATTGGCAGAAGAGCCAGCTGTGTAACTTAAGTGGGATGGATAATGTGCGATCTGAGAAGATCCCAAAAACGGAATCGATAACAGTATTGGGTGTTCACTTTGAAAAAAATCTTGTAAATACAGTTAATGCTGAGAAGGCCATTGAAAAAGTACAGAAGAAAATTGAGTTTTGGAAACTGAGAAGATTGACATTAACAGGAAAAGTGTTGATTTCTAAGGCAGTATTGCTTCCTCTGATGCTCTTTTTTTCAGTAGTATTCCCACCAAATAACGCATGGTGTAAAAGATTTGAAATGCACATGTGTAGATTTTTTTGGGGCTCTAAAATGGAGAGAGTGCGGAGAGAAATAATCAAAAAGAATGTAAAAACGGAGGATACAATGTCCCTGACTTGAGAATATTTCTGGATATGCATTATTGGTTAAACTGTTTCAAAATATTTAGGAGTGGAAATAGAACCGCAAAAATGATGAAATACTTGGCTGGCTGGGAAATGGCAAAGTGGGGCTGGTGCAAAATCGATTTGACCAAACCAAAGGCTTTTATTGTACCTATTTTTTATTTAAAATTGAAAAGTTTTTTTGAGAAGAATAGGTTAAACCAGATGGATGATGGATCTACAGATAAAGTTAAGCTTCTGAGATGGTTGAGAAAGGATGAGACGGTTTGCAATATCTTTAATTTTCCTTCTAAAGTAGCACAAGGAAGTTTGGAGCAAAATGAGTTGGGGAGGCGTGTCTATAGACAAAAAGAAATTGCTTGGCAAACTTTCCACGAATGTTTGATGACTAAATATTTCCTAAAAACACGAGATTTAAGTAGAGAAGAGACGTGCCCGAGGGATGGATGTGCTTCAATGGAGTCAGTATATCATGTTTTTTGGGACTGCAAGTTTGTAACCAAATTAAGAAGGAAGCTTGATCCCTTTTTCAAAGAAGTTCTGGGAGTAGGATTAAATTCCTTAGAAATATGGATGTTTGGTGAAATAAAAGGATGTAAGAGAACTCAAAGAAGAGTATGGGTGTTTTCCTGTATAATGAAAGAAGTGATTTGGGACGCAAGATGTTTATATGTGAGGAAAAATGTACGTTTATCCGCAGATGATTGTGTGAATTTATGTTTGGCAAAACTGCATGTTGTGTATCTATGGGATGTGAAGTTAATGGGGGCGGAGGAGGCTTCTGATTTTTGGAGAAGGAGTAGATGGAAGGTGTAGGTGGTGGAAGGTTAAAAGAGTAGGATAGAATAGTTGATAATTGTATGGAAATAGGAGTGTTAGATGCATATATGTTATTTTATGTGTGTTTAAAGATTTTTTACAAAAGAACTATAATGATGACGGAGTTAAAGCCGGAGGTGTTTTCTAAAGTTTTCATTGGAGAACTAGTGAGATACAAAGTTTGGCGGAGATACTCAGTCTGAAAAGTTCGAAAAAAAAAAAAAAAAAAAAAAAAAAAAAAAAAAAAAAAAAAAAAATCTGTTCTTATCAGTTTAATATCTGATACGTCCCCTATCTGGGGACCATATATTAAATGGATTTTTAGAACAGGGAGATGGAAGAAGAGCTTGCTCTGTCCACTCCACGCATCGACCTGGTATTGCAGTACCTCCAGGACCGGTGCACTCCCTCTCTTACGCAGTGTCAAAAAATAGATTTAACTGGAACATCATCCAACTTGTTTGTTTTGTGTGTTCTTGTTGCTTGCTGCTGACAATGTTTCTTGCTTAAACTCGGTTCCGTGCTATAATAAACTGGCATTTAACCCTTGTGTCTTTGTCTTCATTGCTTCTTGTCTGTCACTTTCTTGCCAAATGCCACTACTTGATCAAGTTACCTATACAGCAACACCTAGATTTAGTCAGGGCATCCAATTTTCGACAAGTCAGCTAGTGTTCTACTCCTCGCTCTCTCTTTCCTAAGGCCCAAAATGAAGCCTTCGATAAGCAGTGACTACTCTGCTGACAAAAAAGGGGGCTGAATTTGCTCCATTGCTGTCTGCCTTGCTGCATGCAGCAGCTAGCTAGAAAAGTCTGCTGTGGCAAGGGTTTTTTATTTTTATCCGGAGGATCCCTTAGTCTTTGACTCCCTCTAGTGGCCCTCGATTTCTTCCACGTTATGTTAACTAAGTCCACGTTATGCTAACTAGGAGGCCGGCCCATGCAAATGATTTCCTTGTTGAACGTGAACGAGGAGCAACGACAAGCACCTGAACGTGTGCAATTCTTATTTTGGGATGACTGAGGGTCATGACTGGGCTCCAGCAGTGTTGGGCAGGTGTCAGAAAGGGGTGGATTGTCCAGTAGACAGGGGGTCAGGCCTGTAGACCAGCGACACCCGTCTGGCTGAAGATTCACACCTCCGGACAGCCTAGACTGGGGGAAGGGGCGCTTGCCGGGTACAGGCAAACGGGCAACTCTCAGCGAGCCCTCCGGTGGGGCCAGAAAGCCGCTCGCTCGGAACAGAGAATAATTGGGTTATCGCTTCTCGGCCTTTTGGCTAAGATCAAGTGTAGTATCTGTTCTTATCAGTTTAATATCTGATACGTCCCCTATCTGGGGACCATATATTAAATGGATTTTTAGAACAGGGAGATGGAAGAAGAGCTTGCTCTGTCCACTCCACGCATCGACCTGGTATTGCAGTACCTCCAGGACCGGTGCACCCCTCTCTTACGCAGTGTCAAAAAATAGATTTAACTGGAACATCATCCAACTTGTTTGTTTTGTGTGTTCTTGTTGCTTGCTGCTGACAATGTTTCTTGCTTAAACTCGGTTCCGTGCTATAATAAACTGGCATTTAACCCTTGTGTCTTTGTCTTCATTGCTTCTTGTCTGTCACTTTCTTGCCAAATGCCACTACTTGATCAAGTTACCTATACAGCAACACCTAGATTTAGTCAGGGCATCCAATTTTCGACAAGTCAGCTAGTGTTCTACTCCTCGCTCTCTCTTCCTAAGGCCCAAAATGAAGCCTTCGATAAGCAGTGACTACTCTGCTGACAAAAAAGGGGGCTGAATTTGCTCCATTGCTGTCTGCCTTGCTGCATGCAGCAGCTAGCTAGAAAGTCTGCTGTGGCAAGGGTTTTTTATTTTTATCCGGAGGATCCCTTAGTCTTTGACTCCCTCTAGTGGCCCTCGATTTTTCTTCCACGTTATGTTAACTAAGTCCACGTTATGCTAACTAGGAGGCCGGCCCATGCAAATGATTTTCCTTGTTGAACGTGAACGAGGAGCAACGACAAGCACCTGAACGTGTGCAATTCTTATTTTGGGATGACTGAGGGTCATGACTGGGCTCCAGCAGTGTTGGGCAGGTGTCAGAAAGGGGTGGATTGTCCAGTAGACAGGGGGTCAGGCCTGTTGACCAGCGACACCCGTCTGGCTGAAGATTCACACCTCCGGACAGCCTAGACTGGGGGGAAGGGCGCTTGCCGGGTACAGGCAAACGGGCAACTCTCAGCGAGCCCTCCGGTGGGGCCAGAAAGCCGCTCGCCTCGGAACAGAGAATAATTGGGTTATCGCTTCTCGGCCTTTTGGCTAAGATCAAGTGTAGTACCCGGGGGATCAGGGTTATGGGTCCCTCTTCACAGGAGGACCACTTGAGTTGCACCCGTCTGCACGTTTTTGTGAACACTCTTTATGTGTGTGCACATTTTTTCTGCACCGGGTGGAGTTTTTTTTGGGTGTGTTCACACGCCATAGGCTTTTCAAAAAAAAAAAAAAAAAAAAAAAAAAAAAAAAAAATCTGTTCTTATCAGTTTAATATCTGATACGTCCCCTATCTGGGGACCATATATTAAATGGATTTTTAGAACAGGGAGATGGAAGAAGAGCTTGCTCTGTCCACTCCACGCATCGACCTGGTATTGCAGTACCTCCAGGACCGGTGCACCCCTCTCTTACGCAGTGTCAAAAAAATAGATTTAACTGGAACATCATCCAACTTGTTTGTTTTGTGTGTTCTTGTTGCTTGCTGCTGACAATGTTTCTTGCTTAAACTCGGTTCCGTGCTATAATAAACTGGCATTTAACCCTTGTGTCTTTGTCTTCATTGCTTCTTGTCTGTCACTTTCTTGCCAAATGCCACTACTTGATCAAGTTACCTATACAGCAACACCTAGATTTAGTCAGGGCATCCAATTTTCGACAAGTCAGCTAGTGTTCTACTCCTCGCTCTCTCTTTCTAAGGCCCAAAATGAAGCCTTCGATAAGCAGTGACTACTCTGCTGACAAAAAAGGGGGCTGAATTTGCTCCATTGCTGTCTGCCTTGCTGCATGCAGCAGCTAGCTAGAAAAGTCTGCTGTGGCAAGGGTTTTTTTATTTTTTATCCGGAGGATCCCTTAGTCTTTGACTCCCTCTAGTGGCCCTCGATTTTCTTCCACGTTATGTTAACTAAGTCCACGTTATGCTAACTAGGAGGCCGGCCCATGCAAATGATTTTTCCTTGTTGAACGTGAACGAGGAGCAACGACAAGCACCTGAACGTGTGCAATTCTTATTTTGGGATGACTGAGGGTCATGACTGGGCTCCAGCAGTGTTGGGCAGGTGTCAGAAAGGGGTGGATTGTCCAGTAGACAGGGGGTCAGGCCTGTAGACCAGCGACACCCGTCTGGCTGAAGATTCACACCTCCGGACAGCCTAGACTGGGGGGAAGGGCGCTTGCCGGGTACAGGGCAAACGGGCAACTCTCAGCGAGCCCTCCGGTGGGGCCAGAAAGCCGCTCGCTCGGAACAGAGAATAATTGGGTTATCGCTTCTCGGCCTTTTGGCTAAGATCAAGTGTAGTACCCGGGGGATCAGGGTTATGGGTCCCTCTTCACAGGAGGACCACTTGACGTTGCACCCGTCTGCACGTTTTTAGTGAACACTCTTTATGTGTGTGCACATTTTTTTCTGCACCGGGTGGAGTTTTTTTTGGGTGTGTTCACACGCCATAGGCTTTTCAAAAAAAAAAAAAAAAAAAAAAAATCTGTTCTTATCAGTTTAATATCTGATACGTCCCCTATCTGGGGACCATATATTAAATGGATTTTTAGAACAGGGAGATGGAAGAAGAGCTTGCTCTGTCCACTCCACGCATCGACCTGGTATTGCAGTACCTCCAGGACCGGTGCACCCCTCTCTTACGCAGTGTCAAAAAATAGATTTAACTGGAACATCATCCAACTTGTTTGTTTTGTGTGTTCTTGTTGCTTGCTGCTGACAATGTTTTCTTGCTTAAACTCGGTTCCGTGCTATAATAAACTGGCATTTAACCCTTGTGTCTTTGTCTTCATTGCTTCTTGTCTGTCACTTTCTTGCCAAATGCCACTACTTGATCAAGTTACCTATACAGCAACACCTAGATTTAGTCAGGGCATCCAATTTTCGACAAGTCAGCTAGTGTTCTACTCCTCGCTCTCTCTTTCCTAAGGCCCAAAATGAAGCCTTCGATAAGCAGTGACTACTCTGCTGACAAAAAAAGGGGGCTGAATTTGCTCCATTGCTGTCTGCCTTGCTGCATGCAGCAGCTAGCTAGAAAAGTCTGCTGTGGCAAGGGTTTTTTATTTTTATCCGGAGGATCCCTTAGTCTTTGACTCCCTCTAGTGGCCCTCGATTTTCTTCCACGTTATGTTAACTAAGTCCACGTTATGCTAACTAGGAGGCCGGCCCATGCAAATGATTTTCCTTGTTGAACGTGAACGAGGAGCAACGACAAGCACCTGAACGTGTGCAATTCTTATTTTGGGATGACTGAGGGTCATGACTGGGCTCCAGCAGTGTTGGGCAGGTGTCAGAAAGGGGTGGATTGTCCAGTAGACAGGGGGTCAGGCCTGTAGACCAGCGACACCCGTCTGGCTGAAGATTCACACCTCCGGACAGCCTAGACTGGGGGGAAGGGCGCTTGCCGGGTACAGGCAAACGGGCAACTCTCAGCGAGCCCTCCGGTGGGGCCAGAAAGCCGCTCGCTCGGAACAGAGAATAATTGGGTTATCGCTTCTCGGCCTTTTGGCTAAGATCAAGTGTAGTACCCGGGGGATCAGGGTTATGGGTCCCTCTTCACAGGAGGACCACTTGACGTTGCACCCGTCTGCACGTTTTTGTGAACACTCTTTATGTGTGTGCACATTTTTTCTGCACCGGGTGGAGTTTTTTTGGTGGTGTGTTCAACGCCATAGGCTTTTCAAAAAAAAAAAAAAAAAAAAAAAAAAAAAAAAAAATCTGTTCTTATCAGTTTAATATCTGATACGTCCCCTATCTGGGGACCATATATTAAATGGATTTTTAGAACAGGGAGATGGAAGAAGAGCTTGCTCTGTCCACTCCACGCATCGACCTGGTATTGCAGTACCTCCAGGACCGGTGCAACCCCTCTCTTACGCAGTGTCAAAAAATAGATTAACTGGAACATCATCCAACTTGTTTGTTTTGTGTGTTCTTGTTGCTTGCTGCTGACAATGTTTCTTGCTTAAACTCGGTTCCGTGCTATAATAAACTGGCATTTAACCCTGTGTCTTTGTCTTCATTGCTTCTTGTCTGTCACTTTCTTGCCAAATGCCACTACTTGATCAAGTTACCTATACAGCAACACCTAGATTTAGTCAGGGCATCCAATTTTCGACAAGTCAGCTAGTGTTCTACTCCTCGCTCTCTCTTTCCTAAGGCCCAAAATGAAGCCTTCGATAAGCAGTGACTACTCTGCTGACAAAAAAGGGGGCTGAATTTGCTCCATTGCTGTCTGCCTTGCTGCATGCAGCAGCTAGCTAGAAAAGTCTGCTGTGGCAAGGGTTTTTTATTTTTTATCCGGAGGATCCCTTAGTCTTTGACTCCCTCTAGTGGCCCTCGATTTTCTTCCACGTTATGTTAACTAAGTCCACGTTATGCTAACTAGGAGGCCGGCCCATGCAAATGATTTTCCTTGTTGAACGTGAACGAGGAGCAACGACAAGCACCTGAACGTGTGCAATTCTTATTTTGGGATGACTGAGGGTCATGACTGGGCTCCAGCAGTGTTGGGCAGGTGTCAGAAAGGGGTGGATTGTCCAGTAGACAGGGGGTCAGGCCTGTAGACCAGCGACACCCGTCTGGCTGAAGATTCACACCTCCGGACAGCCTAGACTGGGGGGAAGGGCGCTTTGCCGGGTACAGGCAAACGGGCAACTCTCAGCGAGCCCTCCGGTGGGGCCAGAAAGCCGCTCGCTCGGAACAGAGAATAATTGGGTTATCGCTTCTCGGCCTTTTGGCTAAGATCCAGTGTAGTTCTGCTGCATTCGGTGATTAGCCAAGAGGTGCCCGGGGTACCCGACGGTCGGCCTTGGGGGGGAACGTTCTTCTTAGGAAGGCCCCCCCCTTGCTGCTATTGGCCCTTAGGATTAGTCCCCCGGGCAACGGGAAGCGATCGCCCTTCTGAAGGCGGTGTTTGCGGAGTTCAGGGTCCCCCTTGGGGGTTCCCGTTGGACGGAGGAAGATGGCGGTCCGTGGATTGCGGGACTCGTTGCGGTTTTTGGTGAAACCGGAATTCAAGGCGGAGGTTAATCTGAGGACGATCGTGGTCGATGTCTTGACGGAGTTACTTGGCTTACGGGTAAGAGATATTGTTTGCTTACAAGACTTCCCACAACAAGGTTTATATGACACTACTTTTGTTTCTACCGAGATGTGCTGGAATATTTACGAGAAGATGAGGAGTTCAGATAATGACTTGTTTAAAAAGATGGAGGTTATTCCGCTCTTTATGCAGGAAGATAAGGCTATCGTGGTCCATATGTATAATCCGTTCGCGGACGTGAACTTGGTTAGAGCGTTTTTAAGTAACTATTGCGAGGATTACGTGGCGGTGACAAGGTCTTGAATAGATTTGAAATATGGACGGGAAGTACAGGTTTTATGGAAAATTCCGGCCTGACCCAGAGTGTGTTGGTGGAGTGAGGAGACCCCCTGCGGTATTTAATGTTGGTGGAGAGAGGGGGTTTCTTTTTTACCCCCGGACAGCCGGTATATTGCAGGAAGTGCTGCGTGTATGGGCATACAAGTAGTGACTGTGACAAGGGTGTAAAATGCAGATTTTGCGGATCCGTTGACCATTTCTCTAAGGATTGCAGACAAAAGAAAGTGTGTGACATTTGCAAAAAGCCTGGTCATCTTGCGAGACTGTGCCCTGAGTATTCTTCGGCGAAGACTACTTCGGAAGTGTATAGGATGGTGGGCTAGGAATCTGGCAAAAGAAGAAAGGGAGCAGCAGAGGTCTGAATATCTTGCTCGGAGGCAGGGTGGCAGAGCTCGGCCTGCGAATGCAGGGCAGCCTGACACGTGCTCAGGGCGGAAGACTGATGATGCTGCGCCTACAGTGCAAGCGGAGGCGATGAACAACGAGGCTGGTGCCGCTTCTGTGAATACAGAGGTTAGTGCTAAGGCTGACGTTGGGAGCATGAAAGCTACTGTAGGGGAAGAAGCCAGAGTGGAAGTGATGAGGATGGATCTTCGGCGGGGACAAGTAGTTGTCGGTGTGTGGAGGAGGAACAGCGGAGTCAGCCTATACGAGTCCAGGGCGGATGTCGGACTTAATAGCCAGTTATCCTCTAGTGCTGAGGAAGAAGAGGATGAAGAGATGGACAGTAATGAGTCGTTAGAATGTGGACAAAGACTTGTCATTTCAATGGACGAGGCGGCTCAGTCCTCCACAAAAAGGGCTCGGGAGGAAGGAGCTGGAGGGGACGAGGAAGGGGAGGCTCTTCCTGATGATGGAGGCTCTGGATCAGAGTCTGCCAGCTCTCCCTTTGCTAGGAAGAGATTGACATATGCGAATGTTGCAAGTAAAGGGGTGATTGAGAGGAAGCAACTTTAATAAGTAGACGTTATGGCTGTGCACTTGTTTTCAATTTATTTCTTCATGGCATTTAGCGTGAGTTCGGTGAATGTCAGAAGTATATGTTCAGGGTGGAGGAGGGCGGCAGTTTTTGATTACCTGGGAAGTGTGTGCGCTGATATTATTTGTGTGCAGGAGTGCGGTATTGAGAGAGCCGTAGGTGAAGATTGGAAACATGGGGCATCTGTGTGGTCTCCTATGTGTGAGTCAAGGAACGAAGGAGTGGGGATCCTTATTAAAAACCCATATATACATATTGTTCACAGGAGGTGGTGGTACCAGGGAGGTTACAAATTGTGGTGGTGGAGGTGGCAGGAAATGAATTTAAGCTAATTAATTGCTATGCACCAGCGGAAAAGAAGGAGCGTGTAAGCTTTTTTGAAGTGCTTAAGTTGTGGCTGCCGGGGAGAATCCCAACCTTGCTGCTTGGAGACTTCAATTGCGTGAGGAGGAGTGAGGAAAGGCAGGGCGTGAGTTTGGAAAGTGGGATGGAATGTGACCTCGAAAGCATTAAATGAGCTTGTGAGTGACTTTCGCCTGCAGGATGCTGCTATGATTGCTCAGAAAAGTGATGCTTTACTTTTTTTTCCGATAAGGGGTCAGTTAGGTCCAGGATTGATTTTATCTTTGCATCCTTAGCCTTCAAAATTGTTGGGTACCAGGTAGATCCCGTATCCTTTTCAGACCATGCTTTAATTTCAAGTTCCCTTAGTTTGGATGACACTATGATGTACGGGAGGGGTGTGTGGAAGCTCAACATCTCTCTTTTGAAGGAGGAGGGGGTGTTTTTGAGATTTAAAACCTTTTTTGAGCACCTTTCCTATAAAAAACGTGGGTTTGATGATATTTTGGGAGTGGTGGGATTGGGCGAAAACTAAGATCTGTGGTTTCTTTAAGAAATTGGGCGTAGAGATGGCTAAGCGGGAAGCATGAGGAGGAAAGGAGGTTGGTGGATAGGTATGCACTTCTTGTTTCAGTGCAAGAGGGATGGGGGTGGAGGTGCAAGAAGAACTAAAAGAAGTACGCGAGGCCCGAAATGCTATGATGAAGGATCGTGGGAGAAGTATTGTTTTTAGGGCTAAGATCCAAGAGATGGAGGAGGACGAACAATGCTCCGCGTATTTTTTTAAAAAATCGTTTGGCCAAAGAAAATGTTCCAGTCGGTGTTGGAAGGAGAAGAAGAGGTGAGCGGTGACAGGATGGTTGAGGCGATTAATCCTTTTATGCGGATCTCTATAGTGACGGTGGTGGGTGGTGATGTATCAGATGAAGAGACGCTGGAATATTGTGAGGTGGTAAGAGGAAACCTGAGTGCGGAAGATGCGAGAGACGCTACTGGAACCTGTGAGGGAAGAAGAAGTAGAGAACGTGATCAGGAATATGAGAAGGAATAAGACCCCTGGAGGGGATGGCTTACCGATCGAATTTTATGAGGACTACTGGCCGGTGTTGAAGGAGGATCTATGCAGAGTTGTGAAGACCTGTATCGAAGAGAAAAGAGTATCTAAATCAATGCGGAAGGGGATAATTACTCTATTGTTTAAAAAGAAGGGTGATCAGCGAGATATACGTAATTGGCGCCCAATAACACTTCTTAATAGCGATTATAAGATCTTTGCGAAAATTTTGGCTGATAGGATGAAGAGGGTGGTGGATAGTATCATCGGAGAGTGGCAGGTTTGCGCTGTTCCCGGGCGGAGGATTTCGGATAATCTGATCCTCCTAAGGGACCTAATATACTACGCCCAATGTAACAACATGCCCTTGGCGGTGGCAAGCATAGATCTAGAGAAGGCCTATGATCGGTTAAATCATAAATACCTTTTTATAGTTTTAAGACAGATGGGGGTGCCTGAGGACTTTGTCAAGATGGTCGAATGTTTGTACCACGGGATAAGTAGCCAGATCCTGGTCAACGGAAAGCTGTCTGGGGAAGTGGAGGTGAGGTCGGGGGTTAGGCAGGGGTGCCCCTATCTCCTGTTGCCTTCATCTGCGCAATTGAGCCTCTCCTAAGGCATGTTGCGCGGGATAAATGTTGCAGAGGAGTATTTGTGCCAGGCTGTGGGAATGAACCTGTTAAAGCCCTCTGTTACATGGATGATGTCAACTTTCTATGTAATACGGCTAGAGACGTGACGAGAGCGGAGCTCCAGCTCAGTATTTTTGGGGCGATCTCTGGGCTACGTGTCAATTGGGGCAAAAGCAGCGTATGTGTTTAAGCGGTACCTGTGATACGTCTAAGAGTAACTAAGGAATGTGCAGGAGGTGGAAATACTAGGGGTACACTTCGAAAAAAGTTTAACAAGTCAGGTCAATATCGCTAAATGTGCCGAGAAGGTCGAAAAGAAGCTATGTCTGTGGAAACTTAGAAGATTATCCTTGTCTGGGAAAACCCTGGGTCGTTAAGGCGGTGATTCTCCCTCTGTTATTATATTGTTCAGTGGTCTTTCCCCCCAACAAAAGATGGGTGCAGAAAATTACGGAGGCTGTTATTTGTTTTTTCTGGGGCTCTAAGATGGAGAAAGTGTCGAGGGAAGTAGTAATGAAGAGCTTCCAACTGGGTGGATACAACTTTCCTAATGTTGGGCGGTTTTTAGAGGTTCAGTGGTGGTTGGTTCATCTCAGGACTTTTCTTGCAGGTGGGAAAGCGGCTGCTTTGATGCGGGTACCTGATTGGGTGGCCTTTGCTGAAGTGGGGATGGTGCGAAAGAGACCTTACAAGACCAATGTCTTTGATATCTCCAAGTTATTACTTAAAGATGTCCCAATTTTTTTCTGAGTAACAAACTACAGGAGTTGGGGGAGGGAGCACGCAAGAAAGAGGCCTTATGGGGATGGTTAAGGAGGGGTGAACTACCATCCAATATCTTTGGTTTAAGTTTCAAGAAAGCGGAACTTTGTTGGAGAAACTTGCTACTTAAAGGCGTGACTAATAAACAGCGGGAGGGTGGTGTGGTTAGCGCTACATAACTGTCTGCCCACGATGTCTTTTTTAAAGTCTAGAGACCTGGTGAGGAGGGAGGTATGCCCTAGAGATGGGTGTATGGAAGATTGAAAGTGTGAGGCACGTGTTTTGGGAGTGTGTGGTTTCGCTATCAAAGTATGGACGCTATTACATGATTTTGTGAGGAGGGTGGTGGAGGTTGAAGTTGTATCACTTGAAAATGTGTTTTTGGTTTGGTGGAAGGAAGTAAGGAAAAACAGCGTAAGATGTTTGTTGTATCTGCAGTGGTAAGAGAAACGATGTGGGAGACGCGGTGTGCCTTGGTGAGAAAGAAAATGGCGTTGACGGAGAAAGACTGTGTTGACTGGGTGATGCGAAGATGTTCTATGTTCTTGCGGTTGAAAGAAGGAGTATGGGGGAGGAGGAGGCGAATGTGTTTTGGAATTTTGAGAAGTGGCGGGTGGGGGATGGATAGGATGTATTTTATGTACTGTGTATGATATTTTATTCTTGATTTTACCTTTTTCTATGTCCTGATACGCTAGTATGATGCAAAGAACACGGCTCTGGTGATGGTACGGGGTAAGTTATGCCTAAGTCTGTGATTCAGTCTGAGTAGCGTTTAAAAAAAAAAAAAAAAAAAAAAAAAAAAAAAAAAAAAAAAATCTGTTCTTATCAGTTTAATATCTGATACGTCCCCTATCTGGGGACCATATATTAAATGGATTTTTAGAACAGGGAGATGGAAGAAGAGCTTGCTCTGTCCACTCCACGCATCGACCTGGTATTGCAGTACCTCCAGGACCGGTGCACCCCTCTTATGCAGTGTCAAAAAATAGATTTAACTGGAACATCATCCAACTTGTTTGTCTTGTGTCGTCTTGTTGCTTGCTGACAATGTTTTTTGCTTGAACTCGGTTCTGTGCTCTAATAAACTGCATTTAACCCTTGTGTCCTTGTCTTCATTGCTTCTTGTCACTTTCTTGCCAAATGCCATTACTTTATCAAGTTACCTGTACAGCAACACCTAGATTTAGTCAGGGCATGCAATTTTCGACAAGTCAGCTAGTGTCCTACTCCTCGCTCTCTCTTTCCTAAGGCCCAAAATGAAGCCTTCGATAAGCAGTGACTACTCTGCTGACAAAAAAAGGGGCTGAATTTGCTCCATTGCTGTGTGCCTTGCTGCATGCAGCAGCTAGCTAGAAAAGGCAGCTGTGGCAAGGCTTTTTTATTTTTATCCGTAGGATCCCTTAGTCTTTGACTCCCTCTAGTGGTCCTCGATTTTCTTCCACGTTATGTTAACTAAGTCCACGTTATGCTAACTAGGAGGCCGGCCCATGCAAATGATTTCCTTGTTGAACGTGCACGAGGAGCAACGAGAAGCACCTGAATGTGTGCAATTCTTATTTTGGGATGACTGAAGGTCATGATAGGGCTCCAGCAGTGTTGGGCAGGTGTCAGAAAAGGGTGGATTGTCCAGTAGACAGGGGTTCAGGCCTGTAGACCAGCGACACCCGTCTGGCTGAAGATTCACACCCTCCGGACAGCCTAGACTGGGGGGAAGGGCGCTTGCCGGGTACAGGCAAACGGGCAACTCTCAGCGAGCCCTCCGGTGGGGACCAGAAAGCCGCTCGCTCGGAACAGAGAATAATTGGGTTATCGCTTCTCGGCCTTTTGGCTAAGATCAAGTGTAAATCTGTTCTTATCAGTTTAATATCTGATACGTCCCCTATCTGGGGACCATATATTAATGGATTTTTAGAACAGGGAGATGGAAGAAGAGCTTGCTCTGTCCACTCCACGCATCGACCTGGTATTGCAGTACCTCCAGGACCGGTGCACCCCTCTTATGCAGTGTCAAAAATAGATTTAACTGGAACATCATCCAACTTGTTTGTCTTGTGTCTTCTTGTTGCTTGCTGACAATGTTTTTTGCTTGAACTCGGTTCTGTGCTCTAATAAACTGGCATTTAACCCTTGTGTCCTTGTCTTCATTGCTTCTTGTCACTTTCTTGCCAAAAGCCATTACTTTATCAAGTTACCTGTACAGCAACACCTAGATTTAGTCAGGGCATGCAATTTTCGACAAGTCAGCTAGTGTCCTACTCCTCGCTCTCTCTTTCCTAAGGCCCAAAATGAAGCCTTCGATAAGCAGTGACTACTCTGCTGACAAAAAAAGGGGCTGAATTTGCTCCATTGCTGTGTGCCTTGCTGCATGCAGCAGCTAGCTAGAAAAGGCAGCTGTGGCAAGGGCTTTTTTATTTTTATCCGTAGGATCCCTTAGTCTTTTACTCCCTCTAGTGGTCCTCGATTTTCTTCCACGTTATGTTAACTAAGTCCACGTTATGCTAACTAGGAGGCCGGCCCATGCAAATGATTTTCCTTGTTGAACGTGCACGAGGAGCAACGAGAAGCACCTGAATGTGTGCAATTCTTATTTTGGGATGACTGAAGGTCATGATTGGGCTCCAGCAGTGTTGGGCAGGTGTCAGAAAAGGGTGTGGATTGTCCAGTAGACAGGGGTTCAGGCCTGTAGACCAGCGACACCCGTCTGGCTGAAGATTCACACCTCCGGACAGCCTAGACTGGGGGGAAGGGCGCTTGCCGGGTACAGGCAACGGGCAACTCTCAGCGAGCCCTCCGGTGGGGCCAGAAAGCCGCTCGCTCGGAACAGAGAATAATTGGGTTATCGCTTCTCGGCCTTTTGGCTAAGATCAAGTGTAGTATCTGTTCTTATCAGGTTTAATATCTGATACGTCCCCTATCTGGGGACCATATATTAAATGGATTTTTAGAACAGGGAGATGGAAGAAGAGCTTGCTCTGTCCACTCCACGCATCGACCTGGTATTGCAGTACCTCCAGGACCGGTGCACCCCTCTTATGCAGTGTCAAAAAATAGATTTAACTGGAACATCATCCAACTTGTTTGTCTTGTGTCTTCTTGTTGCTTGCTGACAATGTTTTTTGCTTGAACTCGGTTCTGTGCTCTAATAAACTGGCATTTAACCCTTGTGTCCTTGTCTTCATGCTTCTTGTCACTTTCTTGCCAAATGCCATTACTTTATCAAGTTACCTGTACAGCAACACCTAGATTTAGTCAGGGCATGCAATTTTCGACAAGTCAGCTAGTGTCCTACTCCTCGCTCTCTCTTTCCTAAGGCCCAAAATGAAGCCCTTCGATAAGCAGTGACTACTCTGCTGACAAAAAAAGGGGCTGAATTTGCTCCATTGCTGTGTGCCTTGCTGCATGCAGCAGCTAGCTAGAAAAGGCAGCTGTGGCAAGGCTTTTTTATTTTTATCCGTAGGATCCCTTAGTCTTTGACTCCCTCTAGTGGTCCTCGATTTTCTTCCACGTTATGTTAACTAAGTCCACGTTATGCTAACTAGGAGGCCGGCCCATGCAAATGATTTTCCTTGTTGAACGTGCACGAGGAGCAACGAGAAGCACCTGAATGTGTGCAATTCTTATTTTGGGATGACTGAAGGTCATGATTGGGCTCCAGCAGTGTTGGGCAGGTGTCAGAAAAGGGTGGATTGGTCCAGTAGACAGGGGTTCAGGCCCTGTAGACCAGCGACACCCGTCTGGCTGAAGATTCACACCTCCGGACAGCCTAGACTGGGGGGAAGGGCGCTTGCCGGGTACAGGCAAACGGGCAACTCTCAGCGAGCCCTCCGGTGGGGCCAGAAAGCCGCTCGCTCGGAACAGAGAATAATTGGGTTATCGCTTCTCGGCCTTTTGGCTAAGATCAAGTGTAGTATCTGTTCTTATCAGTTTAATATCTGATACGTCCCCTATCTGGGGACCATATATTAAATGGATTTTTAGAACAGGGAGATGGAAGAAGAGCTTGCTCTGTCCACTCCACGCATCGACCTGGTATTGCAGTACCTCCAGGACCGGTGCACCCCTCTTAGCAGTGTCAAAAAATAGATTTAACTGGAACATCATCCAACTTGTTTGTCTTGTGTCTTCTTGTTGCTTGCTGACAATGTTTTTTGCTTGAACTCGGTTCTGTGCTCTAATAAACTGGCATTTTACCCTTGTGTCCTTGTCTTCATTGCTTCTTGTCACTTTCTTGCCAAATGCCATTACTTTATCAAGTTACCTGTACAGCAACACCTAGATTTAGTCAGGGCATGCAATTTTCGACAAGTCAGCTAGTGTCCTACTCCTCGCTCTCTTCTTTCCTAAGGCCAAAATGAAGCCTTCGATAAGCAGTGACTACTCTGCTGACAAAAAAAGGGGCTGAATTTGCTCCATTGCTGTGTGCCTTGCTGCATGCAGCAGCTAGCTAGAAAAGGCCAGCTGTGGCAAGGCTTTTTTTATTTTTATCCGTTAGGATCCCTTAGTCTTTGACTCCCTCTAGTGGTCCTCGATTTTCTTCCACGTTATGTTAACTAAGTCCACGTTATGCTAACTAGGAGGCCGGCCCATGCAAATGATTTTTCCTTGTTGAACGTGCACGAGGAGCAACGAGAAGCACCTGAATGTGTGCAATTCTTATTTTGGGATGACTGAAGGTCATGATTGGGCTCCAGCAGTGTTGGGCAGGTGTCAGAAAAGGGTGGATTGTCCAGTAGACAGGGGTTCAGGGCCTGTAGACCAGCGACACCCGTCTGGCTGAAGATTCACACCTCCGGACAGCCTAGACTGGGGGGAAGGGCGCTTGCCGGGTACAGGCAAACGGGCAACTCTCAGCGAGCCCTCCGGTGGGGCCAGAAAGCCGCTCGCTCGGAACAGAGAATAATTGGGTTATCGCTTCTCGGCCTTTTGGCTAAGATCTTGTGTCTGAGCCATTAGGTAACATCTGGCACCAGACCTACTCGGCCTTAAGATGCTTCCCTAGGTTGCATTTTTTGCTGCTATTGGGTAGGTCGCTGTCTAGTGTGTACGAGTGGAGATCGGCTGGATTTGAATGCGGATTCGGATCTGACTTTAAGGGCGTTCCTATTTTGCATATTCGGAGTCCGGGTCCTCCGGGCTCCGGGATCGGAGAAATCGTCTTCCTGCCGTGGGCAGAATGGCCAACTACGGGCTACGGGATACAGTTCGTTTGAGAGTAAAAGATGGAGCTGAAGTGACTCTTCATGAGGTTGTCGTGGATCTGTTGAAGGAGACTCTTAATATAGAGGTGAGCGAGATATTGTGTCTTCAGGATTTCCCTTCTCAAGGCATTTATGATGTTACTTTCACTTCCTCTGAGGTTTGCTGGAATGTGTACGAAGGATTGAGAGCAAGAAGTGAAGATAAAGTGGTGAAGAAGTTTAAGTCGTTTCAATTGTTTCAGAAGGAGAGAAAGTAATAACGGTACATCTTTATAATCCGTTTTGCGGACATCTCTTTGGTAAGAGCTTTTTTACTCACATATTGTGATGAACTAAGAGGAGGAGAAAAAGTGAAAAACAAGTATGGGATTTGGTCTGGTAAATACCGGTTTGTAGGACGTCTTAAGATGATCCCAGCTGCATTGGAGGTGTAAAGAGACCTCCGGCTGTATTTACAGTAGGAGGAGAAAGAGGGTTCCTGTTCTACTCTGGTCAACCCATGTACTGTAGGAACTGTTTTAAAGTATGGCCACACTAAGGCTGAATGTAAACTCGGAATGAGATGCAGATTTTGTGGAGGAGAGCATCAAGCAGCACAATGTCGGGCATCTAGGGTGTGTGACATTTGCCAAAAGTCAGGTCACTTAGCGCGCAATGTGAGACATACGTAAATGTTAAAAAGGCTTATGCTTTTTCGGACATGATGAATGACAGAGATAAGGCGGGTGGCCAAAAGGAGCAAGCTACAACATCGCAGGGAAAAGGGGGAGCTAGTTCAGGATCTAGTGACAGTGTGGGTCCTGTTGGCAAGCCTGAAAAACCAAAAAATGTGAGTTCTGAATCTTGCAAGGATGTGGATGAAGCGAGAGTGGAGCAGGAAGCCGACAGAGCCACTTCAGCAGAAGGAGTGGTTGTTGGTGGTACTGCCCCTCCTATCGTGGACACTGAGCAAGGTGTGGGTCAAACTGGAGAAGATGGAATGGACACAGGTACAACAACTGATCAGGATGTAGTGGTGGGGAGCTGTGATACAGATGCAGCCTCAGTCCCTTACCAGGTCCTCTAAATGGACTATCTTCCAGCGAGGCAGAGGATGAAGATGAGGAATATGAAGAAGAGGATGAAGAGGAGATGGATGAAGAAAGTGGAAGCTTGCATGTGGTCAAGGTGTGGTGCGATCATCTGGAGAAGATGAGGAGTTGTCCTCTAAAAGGTTTAGAGTGAAGAAGGAGGGAGGAAAGTGGGAACCTAGTAATACCCACTCACGGGGGATCGGAGTTTGCTCCTGATTCTGCCGGTTCTCTATGGATGTAAGGAGATACTTCAATGCAAGAGAGCAAAGACCGTAGTTTTTCTTTTAAGAAAGTATTATGGCTGATATTTTTTTGGTTAATAATGGTGCTTACAATAAGTACTATTAATGTAAGAAGTATAAATTCAGCATGGAGGAGAAGGGCTGTGTTTGACGAGCTAAAAAATCTTGATGTGGATGTGTTTGTCTTCAAGAATGTTGTGTGGAATATGATCCTGAACAATCAGAATGGGGGTTTGGAAGTTGTGTGTGGTCTCCACTGTGTGTGTCCCGCAATGAAGGAGTGGGTGTATTGTGCAAAAATAGAGATATAAAAATACTATCATATGAATGTATTGTACCGGAGACTGCTGTTGTGCCATATGGAACATCATGGGACTAAATTTAGATTATTTAACGTATATGCTCATGCTGATAAATGAGAGAAAAGAATTATGAACTTACTAAGAATACATTTAGTTGGGAGAACCCCTACAATTGGTGCAGGTGACTTTAATTTAATTCGGTTTGTGAAAGATAGAGAGGAATTGGTGAACAAAAATTGGATGTGACGTCAAAAAACCTAAATGAA